>NW_015653464.1:155211-212397 GCF_001515625.1 Sinocyclocheilus rhinocerous | reverse complement strand
GAATGTCACTGGATCGGTGTTGAACAAGCACCGATTTGCCTCCGATTTCGGGCATTTGTCGGCGATTTCGCAAAACCTGTCGGCGAGTGAAAAAGCGGGCTAAAATCATGCAGTGTGAACTCGGCATTGTAATTTTTTTTAATAATTACAGTCTTGCTGGAGAACTCCGGTCTGACGCACGCGGGTTCTTGCTTTATTTCCTTATCACTTCTCGCGTGTGTTTTGTTGTGAAACGTAGTTTGCGGACCAGACAGAGCTGTCGGCGATTCTTCCTATTGTGAAGTCGTGCAGTGTGAAACCCCCTGTCGCCGATCCATCGTGCAATGTGAACACAGCAGCAACTGAATGCTACCCCAGATAGTCACGCAGTGTGAAAACAATGCCGATCCGACGAGTGTAGTGTGAACTCGGCATAAATGAAACTAATTTTCAATTAGTTGCCAAGGCAATATTTATACGTTTTTAGTTTCATCTACGTTTACTAATTTCAGGTTTTCCTAATATTTATATTTTATTTGATTTCATTTGTATTAATGAAAATGAATCTCCTCTTAAAATTGAATCTAGGGTAATTTTTTTTCACCTTGCAGCATGTACTGCACATGCTCTGAAGGCATTTAGAAGTAGTCATCCTGCATCAGTCTGTCTCGTTCTTTCTTTTTTTACACTTTATCCTTTCCCATGTTTTGACATTTTTCCCTTCATTCCTCCCTCACTGGCCAGCTGGTTTCCACCGCCATCTGCTGGACCCTATGATGAATTTCCATTACGCTCTGCGCAAGCTGCATTTACATGAAGAGGAGTATGTGCTGATGCAGGCCATCTCGCTCTTCTCACCAGGTACTTCAGATGAAGTTCAACATACATATCGAACACACACAGCCAGCTCTTTCACCTCTCACGTGTGTGTGTGTGTGTGTGTGTGTGTGTGTCCACCGCCATCTGCTGGACCCTATGATGAATTTCCATTACGCTCTGCGCAAGCTGCATTTACATGAAGAGGAGTATGTGCTGATGCAGGCCATCTCGCTCTTCTCACCAGGTACTTCAGATGAAGTTCAACATACATATCGAACACACACAGCCAGCTCTTTCACCTCTCACGTGTGTGTGTGTGTGTGTGTGTGTGTGTGTGTGTCCCCAGATCGCCCTGGCGTGACACATCACAACATGATTGACCGCAACCAGGAAATAGTAGCACTCACCCTGAAGACCTACATTGAGGCCAAGCGGTCCGAGCCAAATAAACAGTAAGAAAGCTTTATTTCTGTCTCACTATAGGGGAAAAAAATCTTTGATTGCACTTTTCTTTGAACCTTCTCCTCCTGCCAGTCTGCTGTACCCAAAGATCATGGAGTGCCTGACCGAGATGAGGAGTATGAATGAAGAGTATACAAAACAACTGCTGAAAATCCAAGACATTCAGCCTGATGTGTCTCCGCTTTTACTGGAAATAATAAGCAAAGACATCTAAGCCTTCACAGAGCAGATGAGACTCGACTCAACGGCCTTGAACTCGCTATCAGCCGCCACGCTGACCTTCATCTGAGGACTGAAATACAGTCAAAACCAGCGAGGACAAGGACTGTGCCTACTGATAATGAACTACTGAACTGTCTGCAGCACACAGGAATTGTGAAATTGTATTTTTATAATTGTGCTACTAAATGTATTTGTGTTCCAGCAATCTTTTTCGGGATCTTTTCACAAAAGAACAATTTCTATGGTTCATAACCAGATGTAGGACGGCACGTATTATCTCTTACATTCACTGTATGAGTGAAGCTTGAAATGTGGGGTTAGATTGAGATTCGATTCACTTTTTCCCCAGTCTGCAGTATGTAGAGAGGAGATGAACGCTATTATGGCAGCAAACATACAAAAAAAACAACAATATGATACATATTAGTCATTTGTGTTAATAGTCTGTCTTGACAAATCTGTTTATTTATTGTTCGTTTTTAAATGCAAATAGTTTTATAAGTTAACCGCTTCTAGGTAGGCTATGTTGTGTTCAGGTTATGTAAAAAATATTCATATATAATATCAGTGCTAATGTCAGATGTGAGTAGCTGTATTTGATTCAAACATTTTTCAGACTAGAATGTAAATGGAGTTATGAATCTCATAAAGAACATGTTCCGGTCTTAATTTACTCTACCTATTTAAAAACATGTTTTGCATAATAAATGAAGCCTATTTTTTAGCCATTATTATTGCAATCAGATTTTTTTTTTTTTACAGTAATAAAAAAAATAGGCTTACTTTTATGCAAAATGGGCATTTTATTTTTGGACCTGGATAAGTTCTTGTCAGGTTTTGTGAGATTCACTCTGATGTGTCGCTGGGTATCAAAAGAGTTGTGCTAGCTAGTCCTTTCATGTCTGCTGTGAATGTTTTATATTAGTAACAGAGCTTTCAGAATTTTGCGCAACATATGAATGTCTACAATTCTGAAGAATCAGACAGGCTGCAAAAGTTCATCACACAGACACTTTCTTGAGAAGTCATTGCCTTTAAAATGCTTCACTCAGCAGTGAGCGTAACCTTTTTCACTTAGTACATTCAGGGTTTAAAGCAAATTTACTAAGCAGACTCAGAATAGCTTTTAAAGGAGTAGTTAGTTCACTTCCCGAACAAAAATTTACAGACAATGTACTCACCCCCTTGTCATCCAAGATGTTCATGTCTTTCTTTCTTCAGTCGTAAAGAAATTATGTTTGAGGAAAACATTTCAGGAATTATCTCCATATAATGGACTTCTATGGTGCCCGCAAGTTTGAACTTCCAAAATGCAGTTTCAATGCAGCTTCAAAGGGCTCTAAACCTCTAAAAAAAAAAGCATCTAAAGGCCTTTTTTTTTTCTTAAAAAAATAAAAATGTATATACCTTTTAACATCAAACGCTCGTCTTGTCTAGCTCTGCGTGAACTGTTTTTTCCGGTTCAAGACAGTTAGGGTATGTCGAAAAACTCCCATCTCATTTTCTCCTCCAACTTCAAAATAGTCCTACATTGCTGCAGAAGTACCGACCCGGTGTTTACAAAGTGAACATGCAAAGAAGACCAAACGTCCTTTATATAAAAAAAAAAGGTAAACAGTGATGTAGGACGATTTTGAAGTTGGAGGAGAAAATGAGATGGGAGTTTTTCGACATACCCTAACTGTCATGAACCGGAATGCACAGAGCTAGACAAGATGAGCGTTTGAGGTCAAAAAGTATATAAAATGTAATTTATTTATTTTTTTTTTAGAAAATAACCGATCGTTTCGCTAGATAAGACCATTCTTCCTCGGCTGGGATCGTTTAGAGCCCTTTGAAGCTACATTTAAACTGCATTTTGGAAGTTCAAACTCGGGGGCACCATAGAAGTCCACTATATAGAGAAAATTCCTGAAATGTTTTCCTCAAAAAACAATTTCTTTACGACTGAAGAAAGAAAGACATGAACATCTTGGATGACAAGGGGGTGAGTACATTATCTGTAAATTTTTGTTCTGGAAGTGAACTAACTACTCCTTTAAAGGTCATTTTTACCTTTTCTGGTTAGTTTTGTCAATGAAGCTAAAAAGGTTAATTAACCGTGACAATCAATGTAAAGATTGTGAGCTAGTGTCATATGTGGATGTGACATGACAATGTAGAGCAGATGTTGAGGGTTCAAACTAGGAGTTCAGTATTTTTTTTGGAAAGGACTCTCACATATTTTACTCAAATACAAGCAGAGTATTCAGATTTCAGGTGTCTCTATAAAGCACAGACTCGTTTAAAATGCCTTCAGGTTGGCATGCTATGTAGATTAGGCAGTTATTTCATTCTGTCTGCAATATGATGAGGAAACTTGTCACAATACGAGTAATTTCTACACAATACACTCAGGTTTTTCAGTCTTTACAGTGGTTATTTTCAAAGTAAGACCCAGTGTATGACCCTCTCAGGAAAATAAAATTTAAAATTGAATGAGAATGCGTGCAGAATCTTTTACTGTGTAACTTAATAGTTTTAAAAAAGAAAGCTGCATTTATTTGATCACAAATATAGTAATATTGTGAAATAATATTACAATTTAATACTGTTTTCTCTTTTAATATATTTAAAAGAGTGATGCAAAGCTGAATTTTCAGGATCATAACTCCAGTCTTCAGTGTCACATGATCCTTCAGGCACATGAAGCGATCATCTCCTCTTTACTAGTTATAGCATGAAATAAACATGAATGAACATCAGAAGGTATCTTGTTTCAACTGCGGAAATGCGCACAGTTTTTCAAGTTCAAGTCCACCAACGTTAATCTACTCTCCTGTCTGGTTTGTTTGTCGGACAAAATGGCAGATTCGGCATTATGATTGGTCAGATCGCCTGTCAATCAAACTCCTTGCAAAGGGTCAATTGACCCTAAAGTTGACTCAAACTTTCGCACAGTAGTGTAACACAGATGCTTTTATCCCAAAGCCACTTACAATTCATTTAAAGTATGTTTTATTTGAACCCAGGCACTTACGAGAATCACTTTTAAACATCTTAGGAATGAAGAGTGATGAAAAAAGAGAGACATTTAATTGCACTTTAATTTAGTCTAAATGGACTGAATTTGAGATTAGGGACATTTTGAGTTGGGAAAAGAAAGACGCGTGGCAAATGCAGGGTCATTTCCAAGCTATCCTACTCTTTATTTAATGCAAATTACAGTACCAGGTAACTAGTCTCTGAATCCAAGTCACACCAAGGACCAAAACGGACATATTTACAAGGAGAGGAGACATTTAGCATATCTTCACAGAAAAAGAATATATTTAAAATAAAATAAAAATTTCAGTCACAAACAGAGGCATTCAAGTAATATTAATGTTATACAGGTTGTATTTTTTTCCGTTTTAAACCAAGACAACGTTTTCCCCAATAAGTGTACGTAATGCGATAGTCTGTATTTAGCCCACAGTCCTTAAAACAATTTTTTTGTCTTTTTTTTTTATTTTGGTAATTGTTTTTAACCCTTGTGTCTTTACATTTTTACTCTAACTTTAGTCACGAGAAGTGGTCACACCATTCGTGGAAAGCAACACATCTATGAATGCGTATCTTACAAGCAAGCTTTACATTGAGGGTCCGGCGGGTGCTACGTGACATCTCTACTGCGTACCGTCAGCTGGCCAACGAGCGAAAACACAAAGAAATCATTATTATTGCCCCTGGGATGTCGCAGTCACATCACAACACGCTCATAGTTGGTTCACTTTGGTAGTGGAACGAGTGTAAGAACATACATTGTGATTGGCTCCACAGGAACGTGACTTCCTCCACACACAAAAACACCTTTGTGCCAAAAAAATTAGGAAAAACATCTACAGCGAATGTGGTTTCGGACAGGAAATGAAGTCGGCTGTCAGTCATTCAGACTTGGCCAATCAACTGCACCTGCAGAGGGTCACAGGAAGGGGTGTGGTCTGTCTTGTGTGTGGACAGGAAGTGGGTGTGGTCTAGGAACAGGAAGGGTATGGAAGCAAAGGCACTCCAAACTATAGATACACTATACATTACTAGTTATAGTTACAATAATATAGCTGGCACCTACTGTACAGATAAGACTGAACTATATGGCTGGAGAAAGCTCCTTGTCTACAGTATCCAACAAACAGGTCATGTTTGCCCTGATCTTTTAAATCGGTTTTTAATTTTTTGACTTTTTTTTTTTTTTCTTTGATCCGTTCTCATTTAATCCCTCGTCTTTGTTTTCGCTCATGAACAGTTCTCAGGTCAGCATATTTATGTACATAGCAGAACACTCACTCACTCATACGCGCTCACAAATTATACAAAAATCAAAACATAAGTAAAAGCCAGAATTTGGTGAGGAGCAACTGTGCTGTACTGTATATACACGTCTGTCGTTTTCTTATACTGCTATACTTTGCGTATTAAGACATTTTGGGAAAGAAAAAAGTACATTTTTCTGTAAGTTACACTGAGACATGACAAGAAAAAAGTAGTGGTTAAAACAACACAGCCACTGTGAATGGAGCGCAAACACAGTCTCTGAAGTCGGCGCCACATCGATGCGTTTCTTCATGTGTTCTTTACGCTTAGCTGTGTGGATAAGAACAATGAATCTGAGTGTTACGACACTGACGCGCACGCGACAATAAATAACGAGAGCAAACCGGGACAGAAGGTGATCTCTAATTCTACCAGGCTAACAGAAAACAGCAGAGAAGACTCTTAGTCATACACATACTGTATCATTTCGGTCAGCCGCTGCGCTGAAAAAAACCGATGGATTCTGAACCGATGATGCTCGATATAGATCTATATATAACTATATATATATATATATATATTTATTTTACATAATGCAAAGTAATATATAAACTGTGTATGTATATATATCATACAAGAACACAGAGATGGAGACGCACGTCTCACCTGTCAATCAAAATGTCTGCCCTTGCCCTATAGCCCGCCCATTTTATAAAACAAGATAAAATAGATTCAGCCGACTTAAAACTCCTGTAACAGAGTATTCCTCTGTTGTCTTTGTGGTTGGAACATGCGGTTTTTATATTTATACCACTTGTACGGTGCCTTGTGTTTGTTAGATACGATTAGATACGGTATTTCTTGTAGTTTTGAATGCTTGCATCGTTTTCACCCAATACATATACATATATATGTATATACACGCTATATGTATATATATATGTACTGTATACAAGGGGTGCTCCCAACCAAATTCAAGCCATGCACTATTAAAGGCCCAGGACAGGATAAAGGGACAGAACGTGTAGCTAGAGACGGTCCAGGTGAGAGAAGGGGTGCCCAAATGAAAACGGAAGTGGATGGATCTGGCTACCGGATTGCTTACATAACAAGATTGTCCTCTGAGAATGAAAAAAAAAAAAAGTTGTGGCTGGTCATGGACCAGGTTTTATGGTTACCCCCCATCCCCCTTACCGACCCGTTTCCTCACTGCTCTCTCTTTTTCTCGGTCTCTGTCGTTCTCGTGAATTACACCCGACGAGGCATTTCCACACATGTAATTTTGATCTCTTTCTGAACTTCATAAAAATAATTTAAAAAAAGATGTAAATGAAGGTTGGCTCTTGCAGTCTGAATAAGAGTGGTGGTTGCGTGACTCAATTCCTGCCCATTAAGCTGGTGAGCAGTGGGGTGGGCGTGGCCTCGGAGGCAGGGTCAGGTCTGATTGGCTGGGGCTCTCAGGTTGAGGTGTTGGAGGCGGAGGCAGAGGCTGCAGTTGTGGTCTGACTGCGATCTCCAATATTGGCATCTGGACACAAAGAGAAAACATTTTTATTTGTATATATTGCATGTTATAAGGGTCAGTAAGGTGATGCTCATTTTCCTGTCATATCTATTAAATTCTTCAAAAATACATTCAAAATGCAATTCATCTATGATTTGAATGCAGTTCCTGTATGATGAACATGCTTTTAATTTCTAAATTAAAATTAATTTTGATTATTTTTGTGGCATAAAGTCAAAAATGCCAGCGTGATACAACTGTCTTGATACCATAATAAAAGAATAAAATATTAAATATATATTAAAATAATAATTTTTTATTAAATTCTCATTAAAAAAAGCTTTATTAAGTAGCTTGGCATTATATTTTAATGCACAAAACCAGAAATGATATCACATAGAAATGATATAATTTTTTTTAATTAGTTAAAATAAATTTTGATCATTTTTGTGGCATACAGTAAAAAATGCCTGCATGATATAACTGTACTGATACCATAATAAAATAATAAAATATTAAAGATATATTAAAATATTTAATATATTTAAAAAAGCTTTAATATGTAGTTTGGCATTATATTTTAATGCAAAAAACCCCCATAAATTATATCATATAGACAAGCCATGAAGACCCTCATGACTGTGTGAAAAGTTCAATAAGTGTATTAAAATATCAGATAATTTGGCAAGCTTAGCAAGGTAATTTTTTTTAGTTTGTTATATTATATAACAGTATTATTTTAATATTATTTAAATACTAATATAGTATTTATTATTTTTTTATTAGCTGTTTTATTATTTTAATTTTAGTTTGTGTATTTCTATTTAGCTTTAATTCAGTTTTAGTAATTTTAGTACTTCAACTTGTTCAAACTTATTCACAAACTTATTCATTATATTAGAGTAAGTTTCCAACATTTCTATTTTTTTTAAGTTAAATTTTTAGTCTAATATTTAAATTTTATTTAATATTAGCTTTATTGAAAACAACAAAAATATTATTTAAACAAAAATAAAATATTTTTAAATAATTTTACTTAGTAACAACACTGTAATATGTCATGTGGTGCTACTCCAATATTTCCTTTAAAAACATTTTTTATTTCCCTATAAAAATATTTTAAAACCTTTTTTGATAATGAAGATAAAGATAGATTAGGAAAACATGCTATTAATTTTAATGGATAGTTAACCCACATGACGTTTGTAGAGTCATTAAATTTACACGTTTTGAAAATGGTATAAAACTTTATCAAAAACCAATATAAAACGAACAATAAAAACAAGTGATTTGAATTTTTCTTTACTGTGTACATTTTATACATCATTGAATAAAAACGTAACTGATAAAACAGAGGTTCTAGCTTCTGGTTGGTCGATACAGTAACAGCTATGACACAAAACCCCCTGTTCACTAAAAATACTAATATGAACACTGTATCAGAGTGAGCTACATCAAAAGGGTCTGACCTGAAGTGGCAGAGGCGTTGGTGGGGGTAGAGGCTCCTGCCTGGTTACGTGCATGAGCAGGAATTAGGATAGAGGCCAGGGATGGGTTACTGGACAGCTCTGAGTCAAGTCAAACAAACAAACAACACCAAAAGCTGACTACCTTGCACTTGACAGAACGTTTCTTCAAAAGAGCAAATGCAAAATAAGGCCTTACCTTGAGTTGTGAAGTTGAATAAGGCTGGTTTCTCACGCCCGTTAGGAAGTTTGACATTGGGATCCCGCAGTTCATCAAAGAAGGAGTGAGCGCAGGCCTCTAGCGGGGTCAGCCGAGCAGTCGGGGTGTACTCCAACAGCCGCGAGCACAACGCAATGGCTTCAGGAGGCGTGCGTGGCCGAAACACCTGCCGAGACAATTCAGACGTTTACTAAGAGTATATTAGTAAAGTGTATATTTGTAGTATGAATAAACTAACTGTAACATTTTATTTTCAGTGTCCTTGTTACATGTCTTGACTGAAATGGTCCTTCTTTCATCAACTAGTTGAGAAGTAAGTGTCAAAGAACACTAAATGAAATGCAGTTGGCGAGGCCTGTGTGGTGCAGACGTCTGGGTGATGTGAATGGAATGGAGTCAGGACAATGAGTCGAGCTGACGGCTGGAGGTGGAGGGCGGCTGTGCTAGAAGTAGTAAAACGGTTGTCCTGTACCTGTTTACTCACCTTAGTCCATGGGTGGGCCTTAATCTGCGGGAATTTGAACTCGGTGTAGTTTGGGTTCATTTCCCGAATCTGCTCCCGTGTGGGAGTGCCCAGCACCTGAGACCACAAACACACAGAAACACCACTCAACATAACAGCAGACTGTTACTTCAGCACTTACAAAAAGATTCTTCTTTAAAGGTTCTTTACATGTAGTAACAGTTTTATTTAGAACCATATCAGCCTTCTGTTTAAAACCATTTCTCTTAAGGGTGATGCATTGATTTTATTAAAATGAATTTCAAATAGTTTATATATATATATATATATATATATATACTGTATATATATATATTTGAAGGTTACCTTGAAAACTCCTGAATTTATTTTTTCAAACCAAAGTTTCCAAACTCAAGTTTTCAAATGTCTTTGTATTGATAAAGCTTGTTTTAAACTTTCAATATAATACTTTTAACTTTCAATCTAATCAACAAAGTGTTCAAACTATAAAAAAGTGAAACAGTCCTAAACCATTTCGATATTTATTTCTTGAAAATAATAATAATTTTCTAATAAATTATGACCGTCCCTCAGATGTAGTGTCATTCCTATTAATCAATTTTGCAGCTAATAAAGAAATGAAGTTGTGAAATGAAGTTTCTGAAAGATGACTGAAATACTGTGTGATGCATGTTCGTTAAAAAGAAGTATACTTTACTTTTAAATACTTTTAAAAAGAGCACTTATCATGGTAATAATGTACTTCAAAAAATATAATTCAAATGAAAAATAAAACTAATATTTTTCAGACACTTAATTGCATGTTAATTGTAATTAAATTGAAAATGTGTTTTAGTTTATTTATTTTAAATACAATTAGCTAAACTTAACAGTGCTTTTTTAAATGCTTAAAGTCCCCATGAAATCGAAATTAAAGTTAGTATCAATATGCTAGTCTTAAGGTTATCAAAAGGGGCGGGGCTGCTTGATATGTCCCGCCCTGTCTTCCTGTTTCAGTTTAAATGACGTCAACACATAAAGTAACGCTGCGTGTTTCCAAGCATTTCAGGGGACCTTTAAAGGGATAGTTCACCCAAAATTGAAAATGTACTCTCTCTCAACCAATCCTAGGTGTATACAACCTTCTTCTTAGTAAACAACAATTGTAAAAAGTGTAATGAAGTCAGCAAGCAATGCCGAGAGCATGTCTGGAAAAGTAATTCAATTCAAATGGATATGAGGTCAGCTTTGTTCCAAAACCTAAACATGCAGCCGCCGCCTTATAATACAAAGCACACAAATACTAAAAATAAATATGCAGTAAAATATGCAGTTTTCAAACTATTTTTATTGATCAGTTATTTAGTATTGAATGAACCACAATAATATTTATAAAGTGCATCCATCCATCATAAAAAGTGCTCCACACGGCTCCGGGGGTTAATAAAGGCTTTCTGAAGTGAAGCGGTGTATTCACAAGAGAGTGGTGTTCCAGCAGATGATATATATATATATATAACGTATCTTTATATATAATTTCATATTTACTTCTAGTGTTAAATTTTACTGATGAATATACTAACAAGCATTTATGGTAAACTAAAATACACTTTGATGTCATTTCTATTGAAACTTGCATTGAATGTATTTCAATATATTTGTAATTACACAAACTAGTAAGAGTGTGAAAAGTTTTAAGAGAGTTCACTTTACAAAACTTACAAAAAACCCATAAATCATGTTAACATTCTTGTATAAAACTCCCAATCTAAATCAACCGACTGTTATGCAGCAATTGTTGCTCTTCTTCCTACAGACTCATGCAAACACTGAGATTAAATCACAGACAGAAGTGGCGGTGTGGCGGCGCCAGTACCTTGATGATTTCCACCAGCTGATCCACTCCGCTGTCGCCGGGGAAAATTGGTTGTCCTAGCAACAGTTCCGCCAACACGCAGCCAGCTGACCACACGTCTGCAGTGAAAGCGGGTCAGAGAGATACTTATTAGCCAGAGGTCAAGGACTCGTACACAGAGCACATCCTAAACTCACTGTACGGCCTTGCAAAATCACCAACAACACGTCAAACAAAAAAAGCACAAAACAGTGCTGTACAAAAATCCACGAGTTCATGAAAGATCCTTCAGCTTCATAATCTTTTTATAGGGCCTATTTTCTGAAAGAATGGTCAAATGATTTGACTTTTCAACGGCCGATACAATATTTAGAGATCAAGGTGGCTACTATCATGTAAAACCAATTGAATTGCAGATAATCGAAAATAACTAAAACAACTAAAATTACATTAACAATATTTTTACATAATATTTACTCAAAATCTACTCCAAAATATATAATCAAAATGCGAATGTGAATTATTCAGGCTGTAGATGATTATTGATAGTCCCAGAATGGCCAAATATCAGCGTAATATTTGGCCTAGCTGATATATCAGTGCATTTTCTTGTTAAAAAGAAGTGCAATTAATTGTTTTGAACATGTACTTCACATCTTTAAAGTATATTTTTAAAAAACTGTCTTTGCAGATAATATAAATTAATAAATCAAAAGTGTACTCAAAGAGTTCCCTTTCATGAATATGTTTCTTAACACACTTAAAAAATGCACTTTGTAATGTTACATTTTTACATTTTAAATCATTGTTTTAATATTTTGTTGAGTTTGATGTGTTGACTAATATACTGAAGCACATGTAAAATACTCAATTTTAGTTCATAAACACATTATTGTTACACAATTATTGTTATTATGTTCTAATTCTAAAACTAAAGATATACTTAAGTCCTGATTAAGTGTGCCAAAAAAACAAAACAACTAACTAACGTTCAGCTAACTGCATTTGTTATAAATCAAACTATAATACCTTTGTATTTAATTGCAAATAACATGCAATTAAGTGTCTGGAAACGTTATATTTACTTAATTACACTTTTTAAAAATGCTACAGTATACTTCTTTTTCACAAGGGTCACTTTTGTCATGAATTTGCATATTTATCATGATAAGAGGTGACAGCTACATAAAGGAGGAGGAGTTTTTTGAAGCAGAAATGATTTGCATGGTAGTACGATTAAAGCTCATGTACCTATGCTAGAGGTGTAGTCGGTTGCTCCAAAGATGAGTTCGGGGGCTCTGTAGTACCGTGAGCATATGTAGGAAACATTGGGCTCCCCACGTACTAACTGCTTAGCACTGCGAACAAAAAGACAGATTGAACAATCTCTGATCACACACATCACCATTTCATTCAAATATTCTGCCTTGTGGAGCTTATTGGCAGGATAAACCCCTAAAAGTAACTCTAAATGGCAAATGAGCTAAGAGATCTAAAGTGACCTGAAAGCTAAAGACAGTTTCTTTGTTTAGATGGTAAGCGAGTTTAGATGGCTAACATTTTAAAAGCATCTCAAGGCCGCTTGCAGTGTACATGAAGACTGCTGCTAATCTGTGTCCTCATTCAAGGAAAATTTGCATTATTTTTGTCTAAGTCCTCAGTATAAGGTATTCATTAACAAGAGGCAAAATCGCATGCCCTAGTTTTCAGACGCAAGGCAAAGGAGAAATGGATACCCGAATATCACTTCACCTAAAATCTTCACCAGTATTCTTAGCCTAGTCCACATTCACATTCATTATATGCAAAGATGTGGCCACAAAATTCTTCAAAAATACACCTTTTTTGTTCCACAAATAAAAGAATGTAAATAGGTTGTGTAATTGTATTTCCCTTACCATTATGTTTTTCCTTACATAATGACAAAAAAATAATGACACTTGTTTAATGAAATATTCATTTAAAGCTTTTTTTTGTTGTTGGAATAACTAGAATATTGTATATTCTTCATAAAAATTCCCATGGAGTTACAAAATTCAATTAATTTACATGACGTTTTCAGGTTTAGAAATCACACTTTAAAGGTATAGTTCATCCAAAAATGAAAATTCTGTCATTAATTACTCACCCTCACGTCGTTCCAAACCCGTTCATTTTCAGAACACAAATTAAGATATTTCTGATGAAATCCGAGAGCTTTCTGACCCTCCATAGAGGGCATAGAGACCCAGAAAAGGTAGTAAGGATATCGTTAAAATAGTCCATGTGACATCAGTGGTTCAACCGTAATTTTATGAAGCTACGCAAAGAAAGCTGCGCAAAGAAAACAAAAATAACTTTATTCAACAATTTCTTTTCTTCCGTGTCAGTCTTCGACGTGCGTTCACGAGAGTATAGTAGAATCTGCATGTGTCGTGGTACTCTTGTGGTGGTACTCTTTTATTTTTTGCTTTCTTTCTGCATAAAAAGTAATCTTGTAGCTTTATAATCTTGTAGCTTTATAAAATTAAGGTTGAACCCCTGATGTCACATGGACTATTTTAACGATGCCTTTACTACCTTTCTGTGTCTTGAACGTGTCAGTTGCATTGCTGTCTATGCAGGGTCAGAAAACTCTCGGATTTCATCAAAAATATCTCAATTTGTGTTCCGAAGATGAACAAAAGTCTTGCGGGTTTGGAACGACATGAGGGTGAGTAATTAATGACAGAATTAAAATTTTGGGGTGAACTATCCCTTTAAATGTTTGTTTTGCCCTTAATAATTTTAAGTAATCCTGATGTCCTCTTTAATGTGAGCTGAGACCCCCTGGTTGAGAACCACTAATTTAACTTCTAAGTGGAAAGTTTTCACATATAATTGTATCTTTACATATGTTTACGTATGTGTGTGTTTGACTATTTATGTCGCATCCTGCCAATAGCAGGAAGGATATAGCTCAGGACGCGGCACAAAGCAGTGATGATGCCATCACAGCAGTCAAGACACTGGTGACGCAAAACCGCACAGGAGGAGGGGGAAGAAATGCCAACACACACTCGGCTGACCCGTATACTCACCAGCGGGAACAAAACCTAAGGTTTTCATTCAGGATATACACATCACTCACACAAACACAAATTAAGAACGATCCGCACCTTCACATAAACCATGGGAAGGGTCTGCTTAGCGCGGCTGTAGTGTCTCGCCACTCTGTAGACGGTCTCAGGGACGTAGTCCAGAACCAAATTCAGATACACCTCATTCCTCATTCAAGGAAAATTTGCATTATTTTTGTCTAAGTCCTCAGTATAAGGTATTCATTAACAAGAGGCAAAATCGCATGCCCTAGTTTTCAGACGCAAGGCAAAGGAGAAATGGATACCCGAATATCACTTCACCTAAAATCTTCACTAGTATTCTTATGCAGAAAAATGTGAAAAGCACAGAGGTCAGCACAGATATCTCCGAGCATAGCGAGACCATCTGGAGGCCTCTGGTGAGGTGTAATATGGGATTATCAGGTTAAATGCAGTAAAGCGTTGCTTTCGGACCTTTGAAAGGTTATCAGAAAACCATTGTCTCCTATGAATTGGCTATCAAGAGATTACCAACTGACCTGCCAAAGTCACAGAGTTTGAGCACGGCTGTGTCTGGGTCCAGCAAAAGATTCTGCGGTTTGATGTCCCGATGGCAGATCCCAAAGGAATGGATGTAGGCCAGACTCCTGAAGAGCTGGTACATGTACAACTGTAAAGTAAATATACACAAGTCATGAGGTTAGTAAAGCAGTCATAAAAACAGGTCACAAAAAAGGTACCCTAAAAATGCATAATATAATTTTGTTTTTTTATATCGCTTGTAATATCAAATGATTTACTGAAACTCTAATGATAATTTTCCAGATCTGTTGTTTCAAATCCAAATTACTTTCTTTTGTCCATGGAACACAAAAGGTGAATTTTTGAACAATATAATGGCTGCTTTGTTCCATATAATGAAAGTAAATGGGGACTAGTGCTGTCAAGATCGAAAATGACTTAAAAACCACCACAGTACTTTTTAAGGGTCATAAAAGTGTTCTATTTGACTATTCTGAAGTAATATGGCAAATATGGCACCACTGATATTAATGGCATTTTATCATATCCATTTGTCCATTTTTGGAGAGTGGAAGATTATCAGAGAATAATGATTTTTGATCTGTTCATTACCAAGACTTGGAATATAGTTCATGAGTCATATGGAGTACTTTTATGCTTCTCTTATGGTGGTGAGTCCCTAGTCCACATTCACATTCATTATATGCAAAGATGTGGCCACAAAATTCTTCAAAAATACACCTTTTTTGTTCCACAAATAAAAGAATGTAAATAGGTTGTGTAATTGTATTTCCCTTACCATTATGTTTTTCCTTACATAATGACAAAAAAATAATGACACTTGTTTAATGAAATATTAATTTAAAGCTTTTTTTTGTTGTTGGAATAACTAGAATATTGTATATTCTTCATAAAAATTCCCATGGAGTTACAAAATTCAATTAATTTACATGACGTTTTCAGGTTTAGAAATCACACTTTAAAGGTATAGTTCATCCAAAAATGAAAATTCTGTCATTAATTACTCACCCTCACGTCGTTCCAAACCCGTTCATTTTCAGAACACAAATTAAGATATTTCTGATGAAATCCGAGAGCTTTCTGACCCTCCATAGAGGGCATAGAGACCCAGAAAAGGTAGTAAGGACATCGTTAAAATAGTCCATGTGACATCAGTGGTTCAACCGTAATTTTATGAAGCTACGCAAAGAAAGCTGCGCAAAGAAAACAAAAATAACTTTATTCAACAATTTCTTTTCTTCCGTGTCAGTCTTCGACGTGCGTTCACGAGAGTATAGTAGAATCTGCATGTGTCGTGGTACTCTTGTGGTGGTACTCTTTTATTTTTTGCTTTCTTTCTGCATAAAAAGTAATCTTGTAGCTTTATAATCTTGTAGCTTTATAAAATTAAGGTTGAACCCCTGATGTCACATGGACTATTTTAACGATGCC
Source organism: Sinocyclocheilus rhinocerous (assembly GCF_001515625.1). Taxonomy (NCBI): domain Eukaryota; kingdom Metazoa; phylum Chordata; class Actinopteri; order Cypriniformes; family Cyprinidae; genus Sinocyclocheilus; species Sinocyclocheilus rhinocerous. The sequence continues at coordinate 196,102 of NW_015653464.1, read as the reverse complement.
TTTACTACCTTTCTGTGTCTTGAACGTGTCAGTTGCATTGCTGTCTATGCAGGGTCAGAAAACTCTCGGATTTCATCAAAAATATCTCAATTTGTGTTCCGAAGATGAACAAAAGTCTTGCGGGTTTGGAATGACATGAGGGTGAGTAATTAATGACAGAATTAAAATTTTGGGGTGAACTATCCCTTTAAATGTTTGTTTTGCCCTTAATAATTTTAAGTAATCCTGATGTCCTCTTTAATGTGAGCTGAGACCCCCTGGTTGAGAACCACTAATTTAACTTCTAAGTGGAAAGTTTTCACATATAATTGTATCTTTACATATGTTTACGTATGTGTGTGTTTGACTATTTATGTCGCATCCTGCCAATAGCAGGAAGGATATAGCTCAGGACGCGGCACAAAGCAGTGATGATGCCATCACAGCAGTCAAGACACTGGTGACGCAAAACCGCACAGGAGGAGGGGGAAGAAATGCCAACACACACTCGGCTGACCCGTATACTCACCAGCGGGAACAAAACCTAAGGTTTTCATTCAGGATGTACACATCACTCACACAAACACACATTAGGAACGATCCGCACCTTCACATAAACCATGGGAAGGGTCTGCTTAGCGCGGCTGTAGTGTCTCGCCACTCTGTAGACGGTCTCAGGGACGTAGTCCAGAACCAAATTCAGATACACCTCATCCTTCTGTGGACAGAGAACAAGAAAGCAAATACTTTTAAGTCACAGAGTTAAAAGTGTCAGGCTTTATAGCACATACGTATATAACTTTAGTGAATCTATATATAAAACCAGCTCGGTATGAAAGAGGATAATGACTCTGAGTCAATGTCTATGCTAAAAATGTCCCATACGCCGCATCCCTCCATATATCTCCATGACTGAACAACCAGCTTGCGAACCGTAAAAAAAGCTGCGACACAAAAACAGCCAATTCTCTGGCACGATGTCATTGTGGACGTTGACTGCCATGCATTGTGTGGAACCGTGCCTGAAAGCGAGCGATGATTGCGCCCATCACCTTTACATAACATACATGCTCAGACATTGAAGTCATATCCTCCTGAAGACCTAAAGAAAAGGAAGAGCTCAATAGGGTGGCCTACAGGGCCACTCTGACCCCACGTCTGATGTCACATCCTGTCTATTATGCCCTTCTTCCTTCCTCCACAAGTTCAGCTGTGAGAGAGTCTATTTCTGCTGGATCTGACATTCCTGAGCTCATTTACTTGAGTCAAACCAACCAACTCTGCTACACTTGTCAAGATACTTCAATATAAGAATAACTAAGATATCCAAATATAAAAGATAGATACAAAATATAAAGGGATTATTTCACCCAAAAATACAAATTCTGACATAATCTTTTTGGTTTTACGCATATAACTTTATTTTGTTGAATAAATGAAAAAATGCTACACTTGTCAAGATACTTCAATATAAGAATAACTAAGATATCCAAATATAAAAGATAGATACAAAATATAAAGGGATTATTTCACCCAAAAATACTAATTCTGACATAATATTTTTGGTTTTACGCATTTAACTTTATTTTGTTGAATAAATGAAAAAATAAATCATAAAAGTACCATAATGTGGTCATTTGGTCATTTTAGCTTGTCTTTTTTTTTTTTTGACAGCCTCTATTCCCCATATGTAAAACAGCACTCCAAAAGTTTTGCAATTTATCTTCTTTGGTGTTTCACTAGAGCAAGAAATGTTTGAAAGAAAGGTGAGCAAATTATTAAATTTGGTAAACTATTCCTTTATTAATATCTGGGTAAAATCTGAAAAATAATTACTAGCAACATAAGTAGTAAAATAAATACATCTTGAAAATAAATAAATAGAAGTTACTCTGATAAAAGCATGAAGATACTTAAATATGAGATGCATAAATATGAAACATATAACAATATATAAAAGATATAAAAATGTATAAGATATGAAATATAAAGGGATTATTTCAACCAAATGAAAAAGAAAAAGAAAATAAACATCTGTCATCATCTACATCATTTTCATGGCATATAACATTCTTCTGTTGAAAAATGTGGTAATATTTTATTTTAATTTTTCATTTTTCAAGTTCTACATTGTTTTTTGACATCTACATTTTTTCACTTATATAACTTTCTTTGGTTGAATAAATGAAATATAAATAATAAAAGTACCATAATTTGGTCATTGTAGTCATTTTAGCTTGCCTTTTTTGTGTTTGTGTATGTTTTGTGTTTCACAACAGCATGAAAATCATAAGGTTTGGAGCAACATGAGGGTGAGTAAATGATGACAAGCTTTAGTTTTTATAAACTATTCCTGCATTAAATTTGAAAAGTATCAATAAATATATAAATTAATTCAAGATGACACATTATGCCCCTTTTTACAATATGTAATATAAGTCTCTGGTGTCCCCAGAATGTGTCTGTGAAGTTTCAGCTCAAAATACTCCACAGATCATTTATTATATCATTTTGAAAATGCTTATTTTGAGTGGAAGCAGAAACACGCTGTTTTTCGGGCCTGTGTCTTTAAATGCAAATGAGCTGCTGTTCCCTGCCCCCTTTTCCAGAATAGAGCTGTGCCATTACAACTTGGACCTGCTAAAAACATCTGTTTTGGTTCTGATTATCATGTTTATCGCGCTGAAATCATGCGTTTTAAACCATATGAGTTTAAACTTCAGATATAAGGTTTTCTGAGCGCACACATCCGAAGCACACGGACAGAAAGCGGCTGTCACAGCATGTGAGTACTAAGTTTGAGTTAAAAACACACGAGTTACAAAAACAGTCGGCTATGTCTGTGAAGGTAAACAGCTGGGAAATAAATCGCTTGTTTATTTTAGATCTGTGTGGCAGCAGCAATATACAGTAAATAAATCAATAAATCCACAGCTCTCTTGTCTCCTCTGAGGCTGGGACTCAGTGTTAATTACCAAAACAAAGTGATTGGGTTAATCTTTTTCACGTTTCCTTGGTTGGTAGATGCACGGAGACCTGATTATAGCACTTAAAACCTGGAAAAGTCCGATTTGCATGATATGTCACCTTTAATTAATTAAAAATATATAAGAATATATACATATACAAGTTATAAGCAACAAACTATTCAGTGATTGCTGTTCTTCACGAAGACAGACCATGCAATGAATCAGTCAGTGCCACTGTTTCTCTCTAACCAAGTCGTTTTTCTTTCTCCGCTTTGACTCTGATTGATAAGTAGTCTCTAATAACAGATGTTTGATTTCCTAAAAAACCCAAACCACCCTTTGACTGTGCTGTGCAGCTAAAATTAGTCGTAGTGATGACTCACTCTCCGCCTCACTACAGCAACAGCATCACTTCCTCAATTACAGCCGATCGGAGAAGCTCTGAGGCGACTGGCTCCTGAGATGCTCCCATCAGATTATAGGGCCATGTGATTGGCTGCTGCTCTGTGGCCACATGTGATTGGGTGATCTGTGGCTCACGGCACAGTAGTCAACGTCTCCCTCAGTGAGGGAGCCACAGGTAGACACTCATCTGTCCCCAGACCCTGCTATAACAGTCTCTTCCACAAACAGCTCCTGTCAGAGCCAAACACACAGGGAAGTGACGCTATATGCACTAACTGAAGATAAATTCTAACTACATACATGTGAAGTGTGTCTAGTGAAACTCCAGACCGGTTTGAAAAACAGTGCCGCCACAATCATTGATCTTTTGGAATGAAAAGAAATTATTCTGGATCTGAATCTGATTCCACTTAACGATTCTGTTTCCTTAGTGAGTCAACTAACGATTCTTTTAGTCCTTAGTCCTTAAGAAGTGGGTTGTAAAGACTAAACATAACTACTAAACAGTGCTATTATTGTTAACTTATTCTATTGCTATTTTTATTACCTTTTCTCACCAATTGATTCATTAGACTGATCAAACCGAAAATTCAGTAAACAGGGAATCAAGACAGCTTCGCCTGATTCAATACATGGAACTTGTTCATAAGAGTCATTTGTTCAAGAATCAAACTACAAACAAGTGTGACCCTTGAGCACAAAACCAGTCTTAAGTAGCACGGGTATATTTGTAGCAATAGCCAAAAATACATTGTATGGGTCACAGTGATCGATTTTTCTTTTATGCCAAAAATCAGGATATTAAGTAAAGATCATGTTCCATGAAGATATTTTGTAAATTTCTTACCGTAAATATATCAAAACTTAATTTCTGATTAGTAATATGCATTGCTAGGGTCTTCATTTGGACAACTTTAAATGTGATTTTCTCAATATTTTGATTTTTTGGCACAAAAATAGGAAGAGAGAGATTCCAGATTTTCAAATAGTCGCATCTCAGCCAAATATTGTCCTATCCCAACAAACCACACATCAATGGAAAGCTTATTTATTCAGCTTTGAGATGATGTATAAATCTCAATTTCGAAAAATTTACCCTTATGCATTTATTTGAATAAAAATACAATAAAAAACAGTACAGTGAAATATTATTACAATTTAAAATAACTATTTTCTATTTGAATTTATTTTAAAATGTAGGCCTAATTTATTCCTGTGATGCAAAGCTGAATTTTTTGCATCATTTCTCCAGTCTTCAGTGTCACATGATCCTTCAGAAATCATTCTAATATGCTGATTTGCTGCTCAAGATACATTCAATGTTGAATACATTTGTGCTGCTTATTTTTGTGGAAACTGATATTTTGTCAGAATTCTTTAATAAATGGAAGTAAAAAAGAGAATATATTTAAATTGAAATTTTTTTGTAACATTATAAATGTCTTTATTGTCACTTTTAATCAATTCAATGCATCCTCTGTGATTATCAGAAGAAAAAAAAAAAAAACGTACTTCCCCCAAACTTTTGGACAGCAAGTTTGAAGAAATGCAAAATTCTTCATAACTGTAGTATGTGAATACATCTATTTATTTCACAGAAATACAGAAGTCCATGTAGCATATTCAAGAGCCATTCTCTCTCTACCACTCTCTCTCTTCCTATTTTTGTCCGAGTCGTCTATGTAGATGTATTTTTTGACTCATCCGTGTCTTGTGTGGCTCCCCTGTGAGGAAAAATCAGCGGCCACTAAGTATGGCAGAGAGAGATCATGGGTAACGGCTGGTGGTTGTCGAGGCCCAGCATCTCCTCATGTGTCAGTACCTCTCCGAAGACTCTGTAACACCATCTCCTACACCATTCATAAATAGATGGTTTTAATATGTTCTGCCGGTTAAGCTCAAAGCAATCAGCTGAATGTGCTAACATATACACACTAATACCACACACACACATTTCTATTTGAAAACCTAGTGACCTGCTGTAGGCAGCATTTTAAAGCATAAAAAGCACTCCAGACATAAAGGCTGTTTCAAAAGACAATCAGCATAAATGTTGCCTTCTGAGATGCATTCTTTTTTCACAATGTACTTAATGTTACATAAACTGAGATAAATGTGATTAATCATTCAATAGTAAACATTATCAATAAAAAACGAAATCTAATAAAAATTAGACTATTTTACCAAAAAAAAATTTTTCTTGTTACAGCATAATTTCTTAAACATTTTACATGATCATTTGTATGATTCAGTTTCAGATCACTCAATTTCAAGTCACTTCTTGCAGAGTCCAAAATATTTGGCAAATGTGAGTAAAAATGTGAGTAAAAATCCCATTTAAAATGGTTTCAAATTCAAACCATCTATATGATATAAAACAACTGTTACTATCCTAACATCATATTGTATAATATGAGGTTTATCTAGGAAGTGTATTTTCTCTCCAGAACTTCACTTCAGCAAACTTTTAAAAATAGTACTTATTACAAAAATAATATGCTTTAAAAGAATAAACTTAGGTGTGAACTTAATGTAATGTTTTCAGACACTTAATTACATGTTAATTACAACTATGCAAATTAAAATGCATTACGTTTAAAATGTATATTGTATGCAATTAAATTTAGTTTATTTATTTATTTTGTGAGCCAGTTAAGTAGGACGTAAGTGCATCTTTACAAGTTATTTCAGAATTAGGGTTCAAATGTACTGACAAGCATTTAAAGTAAACTAAAATATACAGTACTTTAAAATCATTTCTGTGTAAACTTGTAGGTCATGTGTTTAGATATATTTCTAATTATTTGTAATGATGAAGCTGCAATTTAGTAGCCTACATTTAAAATATATTAACTTTACATTTATAAATAACACACTAAAGTTAAAATGATAAAGTACTTCACATGTGCTTTAGTATGTTAGTCAACGCATCAAAGTAAGTGTACTTCCTTATAGAATGACAAAAGTTTATTACTTATGTACTTTAAAGTGCATTTAAATTGACATTATCACAAAGTATGCAAAAGTGTACTTAAGTGTGTTAAGAAACACATGAAAGTGAACTCTACATTTAAGTGACTTTTTATTTCATTAATATTATATTATCTGCAAGTACAGTTTTTAAAAAAATAGACTTTAACGTTTTCAAGTACACAAGTGCACATTTAGTACAATTAAACACTTCGTATTTACAAGGGAAGGACTTTGTCACTAATACATCTTGCAAGGAGAAAACAGCTATATAAGCTCATTATCATTGAGACAAAAATATATCATTAATAAAAAATCCTGCTAAATAACTTGTAATGGTCTTACTTATGACTGACTTTGGAAGGTGTGACAATGAGCAAACTGTCAGACCCTGCAAATGAGGTTCTAATTCACTAAGGATGCTGCTTTCAAAGCCTACAGTATGTAGTCTGAACAGCATGTCTGCTCACTATGTTTTGGAACGGAGCCTGTGACTGTAGTAAGAGTCATCTGAAGGAGTCTAAAGTCAGGCTCCAGAGCTGAGCACTGTCCGCATTGTACAACAACACTTCTACTAATCGTGCCACTTAGCAGAAATGGAAGTTGTTTGGAGAGAGAGAGAGCAGACCACGTCCAGACATGACGCCACCTCATCTATGTCGAACAGTCTCTTTTCAAGCCTGATTTTAATCTCTTTCTCTCTCTCCAGGCCTACGTCAGCCTACTCTCTCTATCTTTGTGTTTTATCTCTCCATGAGATGCTCTGGGCTCTGATTTCATGGTGGTTTACCCTAGACAAAAAACACAGAGCAGCTGCTAAAATTACAGTATAGGGAGAAGCTAACCAGTCTACAGACTGACTGCTGGGCGCTGTGATGGTGCGATGGTCGAAATGTGTCACTGGTGGAGACTGTGCTGAAACATTTATGGCACTGGAGAGCGACTGTGTCACAGACGGAGGTTTACAGCGTAGACAGCTTCATTGATCACGATGGCTGTCTGGTGTAGATGCTATGTAAAGTTTGTTTACACTAAGAATGATAACTTTATTAGTGTCCACACCAACAAATGATAATGTTTTGTTTATTATAAGCACATGCTGCAATTTTGTCCTGAAAGACGCGATCTGAGAGAATCGCCGATGCGTCGCCGACGCCCGTGAAATATTTGACATGCTAAACATCTGGAGCTGTCGGCGATTAAGTTAATTAAACATAAAAGGGGGCTAGGGTTTTTCCTGTAAATCATATTCTTCTATAAAGGATTTATTGCATTTTTCTTTTTCATCACTTTGAGACTTTTGTAGACAAGCTCATTATAAAATGCACAAAACGTTGGTTTCACTTTCAAGTACTTAGATTTGTGTATATAAAAATTTCCCAGCAGAAGTAGGCTATGCTGTTAACAACGAAGTCATCTTTGTTATTGTTTGTTCGGGGAGGACTTATAGACCACAATATCAGCATGATCTTGCGTTATTTCCTTATCACTTCTCGCGTGCGTTTGGTTGTGAAACGTAGTTTGCGGACCAGACAGAGTTGTCGGCGATTCTTCCTATTGTGCAGTCATGCAGTCGTGCAATGTGAAGTGAACACAGCAGCAACTGAATGCTACCCCAGATAGTCGTGGAGTGTGAAAACAACGATGATCCGATGATTTTGAAAATCATGCAGTGTGAACTCGGCATAAGTTGACTAAATGTCTGAGCATTTTAGTCTAGTTTTAGTCAATGAAAACATGCTATAATTGTAAAACTGATAAAACAAAACTTTTATTTATTTTTGCTCAAAGTTATAATAGCAAAGATTGTTGTCATTTGAGAAATTAGTTTTTACATTTCAGGTATTGCACTTTCACCAATTAGCACAAATCATGTGGACTTATACATATGGTTTATTTTACCTTATCTAGTGTACTGTTTATTATAGGCTATTTAATATATAAATTAATATCAAAGACTTGTGCACTCCCTCTGTCTACATTATGAAAACGAACAAAAATATTACAACAGTAAAATTCCTAATAGTAATTCCAATAATTCCAAATTGCAATAATTTTTCTTACTCTCACAGCGTAGGATACAGCGTCTTCTCGACATGATGTTAACCACACGGATAGTTTATGTTCACATACAGCTACATGACACACTGCATGAAAGGTAATATTCGAAAAAGCATAATAGGGGCACTTTAAAACAACAGCGGTTGAGTAAGTGCATTTATAGTCACAGTTATCGTTTATTGACCTTACTGTCGTCTCGTCATCGTCTCGTTTTAGTTGTGGGAAAAAAGCTTGTCGCCGAAAAATTTTCTTCATAGTTTTTTAAAGAAATTAACACTAGTGTTCATGCTGCCTTTTCTAACATTTTCAAGTTTTCAACATTTTCAACTCAATTATCCAAGTTGTCACTTAGCACAACTTCACATTTAAAGTTGACTAAACTTAAAATTTTAAGGTGAACACTTACTCTAAGTTGAAACAACTTTTTTTTTTACAAAGTAGATTTAAATAGAAGGAAAGATATCCATTGTTATGACATCACAAGTCGTCATTTCCGTGTCCATGCGCTCCATCAGATGCCAAAACCCTGGAGACTTGTCAATACATAGAAAAGATGGTATCGATTGTACCTTACCAATTCGAGCCGGAGTCTGATGATGAAACGGTTGAAGTGGCTGATCGACAAGAGACTGATTCACAAGCACGACTGGAGCAGGATGTTTCTCAGTGGTAAGTGTCAAGTGTTAACAAGTTTGTGGTAATTATAAGATGTGATAAAACAAAGTTACTCTCACAGCGTAGGATACAGCGTCTTCTCGACATGATGTTAACCACACGGATAGTTTATGTTCACATACAGCTACATGACACACTGCATGAAAGGTAATATTCGAAAAAGCATAATAGGGGCACTTTAAAACAACAGCGGTTGAGTAAGTGCATTTATAGTCACAGTTATCGTTTATTGACCTTACTGTCGTCTCGTCATCGTCTCGTTTTAGTTGTGGGAAAAAAGCTTGTCGCCGAAAAATTTTCTTCATAGTTTTTTAAAGAAATTAACACTAGTGTTCATGCTGCCTTTTCTAACATTTTCAAGTTTTCAACATTTTCAACTCAATTATCCAAGTTGTCACTTAGCACAACTTCACATTTAAAGTTGACTAAACTTAAAATTTGAAGGTGAACACTTACTCTAAGTTGAAACAACTTTTTTTTTTTACAAAGTAGATTTAAATAGAAGGAAAGATATCCATTGTTATGACATCACAAGTCGTCATTTCCATGTCCATGCGCTCCATCAGATGCCAAAAGCAATCAAGAAACGGTGCTAATATCCAGTCATGGTGTGCTGCAATACTGCTGAAAAATCATGATCCTCATACTGAAATCACAGATAGTCAGACAGTGATTCATCTTTTATGAATCATTAATATTGTATGTACTGCACGTTAGCTTGCTTATTGTGCCCAAGAGCATGAGCATGAAGTCCACATGCCATATTAACAAGAAACTATGCTTCCAACCACAGGTCAAGAACTGTAGTTCCATTCATACAACTTTGCGATGCTGTTTACAAATGTTTGTTGGAACTGGTTTTGGGAAACGCGGGGTTGGCTAACGATGCATTTGATAAAACGCAGCAGTTCAGCACAGCTAGTGGCACAGAAATTACACACTTCACCTTTAAGCTCAGAAAAGAGAAAGCATTTTAATGTAAAAAAATTACACCCTTCACCTCTAACATAAAAGTGATGATGGTCAAATGTCGAGAGTTTGTTATGAGTGAGTGGACTGTTGCCATATCATTAGCATCATGGACACGGCCGTCTGTCTACACCATTCTTCATCTCTCTCTCTTCCCTCCCCTTCAGCCCCTGTTCCAGTTTCCTAGAGTTTTTTTTTATTATTTCATGGACCTGTTCTCCATGCACTCCCTGTCAGCCTTTACCCCGGTGCTCTGTGATTCTGGGTTACAGAGGGGTCGGGCGTGCGTGTGGGCGTGTGAGCGGAAACTAGCTACTGACATTTCCAAAGCGTGTTTCTCAGAGAAGAAAAAAGCGGTGGTCAGGCGTTTTTGCAAAGTCACGGCGTGTGGGCGAGAGGTCGAGAGGGTCTGTGCCTATAATGTGTGATATAATCGAGACCAAGAAAGACAGAGCGGTAGATGTGTGGTTGGCGGTCAGGCCATGCTGCAGCGTTGACAGTATTTATGTGTGTGCGTGTCTTAATATCTCAGTCTATATATGCCTAGCAGATAAAGCAGATAATCACATGGGCACAAGTTCTCAAGAGTCGATTTCTCTCAGGTCAGCATCTGGACGCCATTAGACTCCATTAGAGATTAACAAACACAGAGAGGCATGGACGAAATAGTTAATAAATCTCTTAATATTATTAATGATTTTCTTTCTTTCTTTCTTATTTTTTTAAAGCTATTTGACTATATTAAATATATCAACCTTACCATTAAAAAGTTTGGAGTCAATGATTTTTTTTCTTAAAAAATACTTTTATTCAGCAATATTTAACTGATTAAAAGTCACAGAAAAGACATTTACAATTTATAGATTTATATTTTAAATAAATGCTGTTCTTTTGATCAAGGATCAAAAAATCCTGAAAAAAAGGTATCATGGTTTCCACAAAAATATTTGAACTGTTTTCAACATTGATAATAATCTGAAATGTTTCTTGAGCAGCAAATCTGCATATTAGAATTATTTCTGAAGGATCACGTGACACTGAAGACTGGAGTAATGATGTTGAACATTCAGCTTTGACATCACAGAATAAATTACATTTTAAAATATATTATTTGAATAATATTTCTCAATATTGCTGTTCTTACTGTATTTTTGATCAAATAATTGTCTGAGAATGAGACTGCTTTCAAAACATTTAAAAATCTTACTGAACCCAAACTTTTGAACGCTAGTGTTTGTTTTGATATTTATGTATTTTATGTATTGATATTTCTTATGTATTTTTATGTATATATTTAGTAATATAGCCATACATACTAATAAATCGACACATATGTTTACAAACATATATACAGTTTAAACTCATTTGCAAACATGAATAGAACTGACCAACTTAAACAGCATTTTGTTCGTTTAAATCAGAATTGGATTTTGATGTTGGAACATCTCTGAACTCTCAAATGCATAGCCAAATAAAAATCACTCTAAAATTATTGCAACATGATGTTGCTTAATTTTATATCAACTGCAAAATAATTGCAAGTACACTGTGAATATTTATTTACTGTATATTCACAGTGCCCTAGTTCAGAGAAATGTCACTGAAATGGGCAGCATAAAAGCACACCGTGATGTAGCGTGAGATAAAACATAAGATGAAGTGATACACTTGCCTTATCTCCACTGGAGTAGAAGAAGTAACGCAGACGCACAATGTTGCAGTGGTCCAGTTTTCTCATGATCTGAAGCTCACGGTTCTGCAAGAAAACACAAACAAGAAAACAGTTTGATTTAAGCTAATATTTTCAGCTGCGCATAGAGTGTAGTACTCAGCAACAGCAGCACTCTGAGCTCAGTTTACCACTTTTACCATATTTAAATCCCCCACACTCAATCCAGAAAAAGTAAAAAAAACCTGCAAAGATTCCATATGGGATCACTGATGTCCCTTTGAAGCCTTGTGATCCAGCAAAAACAATTTTCTACATTTGGTAATGAACTCATTTTATTCATTCATTTTTTCCAACACTAAACTGCTGAAATAGAACTGTGATAATGGCTGATACACGTTAAGTGCAATTCAAATAAAACACATACACAGCAAACAAATAAAAGTCCTCGAGAGTTCCTCGCTTAGAGGACTTGAGTCAGTTTCTGACCCACATCTGACCAGAATAATAGACCAAAATAGAGCAACTGGAATGGCCCGTAACCATAACAACAAGAGTCATCTGGCAGCTTCCATGAGAGAAACTGGCTAATCAACGATTTTATTTAAAGCACCACCCACATGGTATGCGTCTGAGAGAGATGCTTCCTCTATTTACATTGAGAGCAGCAGAAGGTGACTGCAGGGCATTAAATACATGAAGACTTCATATCTGACACAACTTCAAGGCTTTTGAGGATTTGTTTAGTCAAGGCCATGGTCACTTTTGAAAATAGCATTAAATGTCTGTTTGGTTGCATGGTGTGAAGCAGTTTGATAAAACTAAGTCCACTTCTGGGTTAAAGTGGTCGCTTTGGTATGGTTCGCAATTAGTATGAAATTATAAAATAGTGCATTTATTATAGTTGTTTCTCTCTGAATACATTGCCTTTGCACAGCAGCCTGAATTTTTCACATCTCTTGCAATGCATTTATCAGACAAATTCATGCACAATTTAAGAACATTATTGTGTGAAACAAATGCTTTAGTCTTACAGTATAAATGCAGCCTATTTGACCTGCTGCTGTGTATTACTGACAAGAAAAAGAGGGCTTCATATAATTATTTAATTTATTTTAGTTCTTAAATATTGTTTCCTTGAATAATCCCTTGAGAAAACTGAAGCAATGTGTATATGATTGGGAAATATGTGAAAGCATGTTCTAATTAAATAGTAAATTTATATTAATATTATATTTATTACAAAAAAGTTCTAAAGTTTAAAGTTGTGCGTTTAGGATTGGTTTTTGCTGTAGTATAATAATTGTGAAATGACTGGGGTACTGAAGTTCTGGTATCCTGACAATGAAGTTGTGAAAAGCAACCTGCGGGGACAGAGGGAGGGGTGTGGAATCAAACTTGGGTTTGTGTGTGTGTGTGTGAGACTCTGTTAGCCTGTAACTCCATCAAAATCACACGGTGGGTGGTAATTTGTGAACACACTAGTCTCTGCCAACTCTGCATACAGTCACTCTCATCAGGCCGCATTACACAAATACATCGCAGTGCTTCAGAAAGCCTTTATTAACCCCCAGAGCCGTATGGAGCACTTTTTATGATGGATGGATGCACTTTTTTGGGCTTGAAAAGCTCAACCCCCATTCACTGCTATTATAAAGCTTGGAAGAGCCGGGACATGTTTTAATATAACTCTGATTGTATTTATCTGAAAGAAGAAAGTCATATACACCTAGGATGGCTTGAGGTTGAGTAAATCATAGAGTAATTTTTATTTTTGGGTGAACTATCACTTTAACAGTTATTCTTTTATGAGATCATTTAGTGAAAAACTGTGAAAATCTGGTCTCAAACATTTATCAGATTGAATGTACTTGCTTACAATGACTGTTAGCTTAAAGTGATGGTTTCTCTCATTAAAATTAAACCATTTAAAGTTATTTTACAGAATATACATGAATACTGAACTAAATATGTTCAAAAGGCTTAGAATAAGCAAAAATAGAATATTTTAGTTACTGTTTATTGCGCAGCCCACTAATGCAGTTATAGTTGGTTATAATTGGTATATATTTATAGTTATAATTTTTAAGGAGAAAGCAAACAGTACCTTTGCTTCATGCACACGGCCAAGTACACAATCACTTCATGGAAAATGATTGATTCCTCTGAAAAGCCCCCATTACATCACTTCAGCTGCACTATTACATCACACAAGCATTTGCGTAACCTAAAAGCAGCAGTGTTGATTACTGGCTTCTGCTGACAAAATCAGTATATGGATGTAACACTTATCTAGGTTTCTCTTTATTTTTTATACATACTAACTAATAATACACGTATCCACTGACGTCAAAGTAAGAAGCTTGAGGGACAATGAATATTGGGACTGTTCTTGCATGCTAATATCGTGTATATATGTGTGTGTTTGTTGCAGGGTAAAGGTCATACAGATAAACACTCCTACAGATACTGACACACTTCACACATACAGATCCTCTCTCGGACGAGCAAGAGAGGGAGCAAACTCCACTGAAAAGAAAGGTGGAAAAGACTGACAGAAATAACCAGGGTTGCCAACTCTCAAGCATTTGGCGTGAGACATGCGCTTTTAGGCTCTGTCTCACGCTCTCACTCTGCCCATGTAAATCTCACACCAAATTGGCAACCCTGCTTGTGATATGAAACAAAGTCTCAGCTTTTAAATTTTGTATGTTGTAATACTAAATTCTAACAATAAATACCGTTTTGGCGCACTTAATGTGGCGTAAATCGTAAAATGTAACGCTTCAGTCAAAGCCAGAGCTATAGAAAAACAGAGTTGCGACAAGCTTTGTGACATAAGTGGTTCAACCGTAATTTCATGAAGCTACGAGAATACTTATTGTGTGCAAAGAAAACAATAACGACTTTAGTCAACAATTTCTTCTCTTCCATGTTAGTCTTCGACGTGCGTTCATGAAAGTACCATAACGCATGCATGTGCATTCCTCTGCTTGTAAACAAGGCGAAGATAGAACGATTTTCAGGCAAGCACAAAACTGTTGCTGTTTTTTTATCACTATGTCTCATTGGCTCTGTAGATTTTACATGTTTATCAATACTTCTTGTTACTGAATGAATTATATATTTAGAATTGACATTTCACTATTCATCTGCTATCTTTTTCACTGGACTACACTTTAGTATAGGGACCAATTCTCACTATTAACTAGTTGCTTATTAGCATGCCTATTATTATTAACGCACTGGCTGTTTATTAGTGCTTATAAAGCACATATTCTGCATGACCATATTCTACATTCCTAATTCTACCCAATACCTAAATTTAACAACTACCTTACTGACTATTACAAATTAGGAGTTTATTGAGGCAAAGTCATAGTTAATGGTTTGTTAATAGCGAGAATTGGACCTTAAAATAAAGTGTGACCCACTGGCCTTTTACTTCAAAATACATTGAATTTGCCCAGAAGGTATAATCATGCCTGTACCTTTTGGAACAACCTTCCTGTTGGAAATGTGCCAGTGATGACTTAAAATGCTGCCTATGCAGGCAGCAGCACTATCACCCTAGAAGACCCGACAAAGTGTCAATGGAAAGGGCGCACAGCTTCACAGACAAAACACACACACACACACACACAAACACACACACACACCAGAACAGTGTGTCAATATCTCTGTCAGGTCACTGTACACACGCTGTCCTTCACATGTGACCCGTTCTGTCTCACACACGCCACATGGATGCACTACAGCTCTCTGATGGACATGTCTCTTCCACGCTGGTCACTGTCCCAACGAGACGAAGTCAACTTTTTCACACTAGCGGAAATCGCTCGTTGACATGAGTGACCTAAACTTCATTTACACCACCATCTGATCTTACAGTCACTCTCAGCACGACAGCATTTATGTGTCGCTGCACATCCTTCTCCTGTCAATCATACTTTTTTGCTGCAATATACGAAAGAGATGATGCCTGTCATCTGTCAGTACAAAATCCCCTTCCTTCTTACTTAAGTGCAATTCTACTCCAGATTCAACAGCAAAGTCTACACTCATTGGATCCAGGACTACTGTCGCTAATATGGGGGCAAGTGGGAACAATTTTAGGGGCCTTCAGGTCTAGAGGGGCCCAAAACAATTTCAGTAGCAGGCAAGCAAATACAACTAGGTTTACTGCTCACGTTGTTTCTCACGTCATCACCAGGAAATTAATTGGTAAAATACCTATGTTACAATTAACTTTACTTAAAAAAGTTTTTTACTTTAATGGACAAAAACACTTTTATTACACTAAATTACACTACAGATGCTAAAAAATGGGGGAAAAAATGATTAATAAGAACATGTATTCAAGCAGCTCAAACAGTAAACCATGATGCTAATAATACCATGGTAGGTTTGATATTAACTGTAAATGTACTGTAATTAAAAACTGTAAATGCACTGTACTGTAAAATAAAATCAAAATGATTATTTCTCTTAAATATTCCAAAAATATTTTATAGTGAAATATTGCAAGAGTAATATTTCTTTTGTTTAAAATTGTTATTCATTAATATTAATAATAACATTTATTATTATTATTATCATTATTATTATTTCATAGCCATATGTTACTTTTTTTTTTTTTGTGCAGCCCAATGCCAAGGTTGTGGGTTCAACCCATAAGGAGGTGTGACAAGTTGCAGGACATTTTGCCTGGTATAAGTTTTCCCCCCACCAACTCTGAAATTTGATTCAAAACACTGCTTCTCATAACTGTATATTGAACATTGGATATCTTCTGAATGACTGTTATTGTGTTTTGTCAAGCAGCAGTTTCATGTTCAGAGTGGATGGGCAAACTGCTTGTTGCTGAAACTTGTTGCATTGTATCTGGTTAGGAAACAGTATTATACTTATTACACCTGTATGATCACATCAGTATGGCATTCAGCTAAAATGGATTTAAGAGACACGATAAACAATAAGAAATGAGATCAAATATAAGATATCAGAGATGAAAGATAAAAGGACAGCAGTAACACTGAAGAACAGAAATAAGGGAACTGATCAAAGAACAGACGTACAAAAAAATAATAATAAGGATATAGGAACCGAGACAAAAGCATTTTGATTTCTTAAGAAAAGCTTTGAGCTCTAAAGCATTATATTCAGTCAAGAGACCGAGAAGGGAAGAATGTCTCAGTCTTACCTTAAATCGCTTGTCCTGAAGGACCTTCTTAATGGCCACCATTTCTCCTGAGTCACAGAGCTTGGCCTGATAGACCACGCCAAAAGAGCCGTTCCCGATGACCTTGGTGTCGGTGTAGCTGACCTCCTGCGGCCGGTCAGGTCCCTGTCCAGGGGTCGCCACCACTGTGGTCACTTTACTGCCATCTTTATCTCCTGCAGACAGATAAAAAGAGAGTTGGGGGTTAGAGACTGACTGATGATACAGTACAAAAAGGCAATCGGAAAACACAACAAGGTCTCAGCAGTAACAAGTTCCTGTGCTTTACGCCTTGCAACCGAAGTACTAATGTTGAGAATTATGAACCATTTTCTCCAATTATAAAAAAAACACATTAAATCTGAATGATTTTGATAACATTCGGTTCCATTAAGAGCTCTTGAATTTTTGAATGTCAAGGATTGTCTAAGAATTTATAGATTTGTTATATATATAAACGTTTGTTTTATGCATTTGGCAGATACTTTTATCCAAAGCATATTGCAAAGTATACTTGATATTTATGAGTTCATGCATTCCCTGGGAATTGAACCCATGACCTTGGCATTGAATTACTTGTATTACATTTGAATAGACAGTGAAACGTACCGTATCAGCACAATGAAAGCATCGAAAACATACACCTGCTGGTAACAAGTTCTGTACTACTCTATATTTTCCCTTCTAATAAGCTGTGATTGGATCACTCATTTGAACTGCATCAGTTCAATTCATGAATGAATCATTCACCAAACTTCACCAATCCTCATTCACTTTTATTATGTTATAGAGAGTGATCAAGGTATTCTTCAAGATCTCCTTTTGTATTCCACAGAAGAATGAAAGTCATCTGTGTGAACCATTCCTTTAATTGAAAAAACAAGGCAGCTTATCTAAATGGCTAACAGGACTGTTCTGTAAATTAGGACCAAACTGGGAAAAAACTGGAAAGAAAATCTACCTTGAGCTTATATGCATTTAACATTGCTTTTCTTGGCATATGTGTTCTCACCAAAGCGGCATAAAAGAAAGTGCATATTTGGAACTTGGGAGGATTACTTCAGCAGGTGACTTAGGATGAAAGTGATTATATTGCTTACAATGCAAACATATCACGTGAAAAATAATCCTCAGCATGATGTGGAGAGGTTTTCAGAGTGACTATTCTATTGAACATTGGATATCTTCTGAATGACTGTTATTGTGTTTTGTCAAGCAGCAGTTTCATGTTCAGAGTGGATGGGCAAACTGCTTGTTGCTGAAACTTGTTGCATTGTATCTGGTTAGGAAACAGTATTATACTTATTACACCTGTATGATCACATCAGTATGGCATTCAGCTAAAATGGATTTAAGAGACACGATAAACAATAAGAAATGAGATCAAATATAAGATATCAGAGATGAAAGATAAAAGGACAGCAGTAACACTGAAGAACAGAAATAAGGGAACTGATCAAAGAACAGACGTACAAAAAAATAATAATAAGGATATAGGAACCGAGACAAAAGCATTTTGATTTCTTAAGAAAAGCTTTGAGCTCTAAAGCATTATATTCAGTCAAGAGACCGAGAAGGGAAGAATGTCTCAGTCTTACCTTAAATCGCTTGTCCTGAAGGACCTTCTTAATGGCCACCATTTCTCCTGAGTCACAGAGCTTGGCCTGATAGACCACGCCAAAAGAGCCGTTCCCGATGACCTTGGTGTCGGTGTAGCTGACCTCCTGCGGCCGGTCAGGTCCCTGTCCAGGGGTCGCCACCACTGTGGTCACTTTACTGCCATCTTTATCTCCTGCAGACAGATAAAAAGAGAGTTGGGGGTTAGAGACTGACTGATGATACAGTACAAAAAGGCAATCGGAAAACACAACAAGGTCTCAGCAGTAACAAGTTCCTGTGCTTTACGCCTTGCAACCGAAGTACTAATGTTGAGAATTATGAACCATTTTCTCCAATTATAAAAAAAACACATTAAATCTGAATGATTTTGATAACATTCGGTTCCATTAAGAGCTCTTGAATTTTTGAATGTCAAGGATTGTCTAAGAATTTATAGATTTGTTATATATATAAACGTTTGTTTTATGCATTTGGCAGATACTTTTATCCAAAGCATATTGCAAAGTATACTTGATATTTATGAGTTCATGCATTCCCTGGGAATTGAACCCATGACCTTGGCACTGAATTACTTGTATTACATTTGAATAGACAGTGAAACGTACCGTATCAGCACAGTGAAAGCATCGAAAACATACACCTGCTGGTGAACAAGTTCTGTACTACTCTATATTTTCCCTTCTAATAAGCTGTGATTGGATCACTCATTTGAACTGCATCAGTTCAATTCATGAATGAATCATTCACCAAACTTCACCAATCCTCATTCACTTTTATTATGTTATAGAGAGTGATCAAGGTATTCTTCAAGATCTCCTTTTGTATTCCACAGAAGAATGAAAGTCATCTGTGTGAACCATTCCTTTAATTGAAAAAACAAGGCAGCTTATCTAAATGGCTAACAGGACTGTTCTGTAAATTAGGACCAAACTGGGAAAAAACTGGAAAGAAAATCTACCTTGAGCTTATATGCATTTAACATTGCTTTTCTTGGCATATGTGTTCTCACCAAAGCGGCATAAAAGAAAGTGCATATTTGGAACTTGGGAGGATTACTTCAGCAGGTGACTTAGGATGAAAGTGATTATATTGCTTACAATGCAAACATATCACGTGAAAAATAATCCTCAGCATGATGTGGAGAGGTTTTCAGAGTGACTATTCTTTCTTTCAGAGCTGTGAGGGGTAATAAACCCAAGAAATTAGTGCAGTGGGCCAAAGCATAATGCCTTTAGTTTATCTTCATCTAGAAAATTATAGGGACAGATTTAAAGAAGTCATAAAAATATTTACTATACACATTACCTCTTACAATACAACTTGAGCTACAAGGACTTGGCTGAATATACTATGCAATGGTAAAAATGCGTCAACCGATTCTGCTATATAAAAAATATTTAATTCCCATTATAAAAAAATTATATAAAATGACTCATACCACGATTAAATTTAGGTCCCCAGGACAAAATCAAATCATGTGCGTAGAGTGATGTATGTATGTGATTGAGGGATCTGGTCCAGTATTTGTGACTACTTGGATCAGCTTCTTTGAGTTCCAGTTCAAAGTCCCTGTTAGCTCTGTTAAAGGTTAACCGCATAGCCTCCAATTGTCTTGTGCCTCTTCAACCCACTCACACCCACAGAAGCCCCACACAACAGATTCTCCAACGAGTCTCAAATCATGCCTCCGGATCAACTGTTTCCCAAATCTGCAGTTAGTGGCTGATTGTGTTGCAGCAGTGTGTTTTTAAAGAACAGAATCAGGTCTAGTGTGCAGCTCACGCCACATTTTCTCCCTCACCACTTGAGACTCTGACAGCCAATACCAACCACATTGATATGCCGCTAGGGCTGGGCAAAAATATTGATTTTCCGATTAACTGTGATCTTCGTTTGAACGTTCTGATATCGAGTTTTAAAATCCCAAGACTGATTTTTAAATCAATGGCTTTTTTCAGCAGATTCTCATTAATCATTATTTGTAGCATGCCTCTCAATCTGCAGCTTTAGCTGAGTCAGTAAATCCTGACTGCCGGCCCATGCACAAAGAACAAAGACCTAAATACTGTGAATGTCAGCTCGTCTCATTAGTATATATATATATATATATATATATATATATAGTTCAGCCATGAAAATCTACTTGCGCTCTTGTTGGTTCATTCACTTCAATGTTCCCAGCCAATCGGATAATACTCATTACTGGATTCCTATATAACCAGCACATATTCAATAAATGTTTTGTCTGCACGATATGCATGTCTTCATCTTAGCCCACCGCCTCCCCAGCACCACCTGCCTAGATCTGCTGCTATATATTAATATAAATGAATAAAGTTCAAAAGAACAGGAACAGCATTTAATTGAAGTAGAAATCTTTTGTTAAGCCTTGGGCAAAAAAACTGGGTGTTATTTTTGATGATGGTTTAAAATTTGACAAACAGATAAATACGGTGGTCAAGTCCTGCTTTTTTCAGCTTCGACTTCTAGAGAAAGTAAAACCTATTTTGTCTAGTAAAAATTTTGAAAAAGTAATTCATACTTTTATTACATCTAGATTAGACTACTGCAACTCGCTGTATTTTTGGGATTGGTCAGTCAGTCCTATCCCGCTTGCAGATAGTTCAAAATGCAGCTGCAAGGCTTTTAACGAGTACCAAAAAACGGGATCATATTACACCAGTTTTACGTTCTCTGCACTGGTTGCCTGTGCGCTATCGAGTTAATTTAAAATTCTTCTCTTAGTGTTTAAATCATTAAATGGTTTGGCCCCTGCTTATTTATCTGATTTATTGACTGAACATTGGCCCCTCTTGTCTCTCCGGTCGTCCAACCAGAGATTATTATGCATCCCAAAGTCGAAACTTAAATGCAGGGGTGACCGCGCTTTCTCAGTTGCTGCCCCTAGATTGTGGAATGCTCTGCCCCTCTGTATTAGATCAGCACCTTCACTATGTTTTTAAATCCATGTTGAAAACCTACCTTTTTGATTTGGCGTTTTATCAATGAGAACTTTCTATTGTACTGTTTCTTTTAGTAATTATTTTGTATTGTCTTATTGAAATGTTTTTATTGTGCAGCACATTGGTCAACCCATGGTTGTGTTTAATAGTGCTATATAAATAAAATTGACATTGACATTTTGTAACATTATATAAATGCCTTTATTGTCCATTTTAAACTAATGCATGCTAGATGTATAAAAGTATAAATTTCTTTGGAGAAAAACCCCCAAAAAACTTAATGACCCCAAACTTTTGAACAGTGTGCGTCATAACCCTAAATTAAATACACTTAATCAAGTCAACATAAAAATAAACCATTTTACTTCCATGATGTGATTTAAGTCAATATTGATTGACAGGTCGACAGGTTATTTTATTTTGTAATTTTTTAAAAGTGGTATAAAGAAGAATCTTTGAGTTTCTGTGTATAGCGATAACCTGTAATGGCCCAAATTATTTCGATATGCTTGAAAGTGAAAATAAAATGAATCCCAATTGTGTTGCAGTTGTGTAATCATGTAGTTAATTTCATACTGACATGAAATTTAACTTAACTGAAATATTCCCAAATGAATACATATAAAGGATAGCTTGTACTTCGAGTCGAACCAGGAAATCACTGCCGATACCCAGACCCTTTCTCACCATCTCCATGGCAACTGAGACGTCTCTGAGCCTGAGAGATGTTGTGGCCCACTTGCTAAAGACTCACCCACTCATCTGCACGAATACACACACGCACGCAGAGAGTGTGTCAAGGGTGAAATTCACACACTCCAAAAATAACACCATAAAATGGCCATGAGCGAATGCCAGCGCAAGTGGAAATGAAGATCTGCTGGAATGTCTAACGTAGAATTAAAGATCTTGAAGTATGACGATCTTCATTACAATGTGAAACAATTTACATGTTATCCATTCAACGTTCTGACGTGAAGTGTTTGCTAAAGTCAAACGTGATCTCAGGACAAACATCTCGTCAAACTGGTTCATGGGGTTTTCCTTTATTCAAGACAAGAAACCACCTCAAATACCCATTGCTCTGTTTGAATACAGAGGAAACTAGATTCACTATGCATAACTATGACCAATCCAGTCAGCGCTTTGACACACCAGTACTTGTTACTCCTGTCAAACAGATGATTTCAATTTCTTGCAGTTACCAAAAAGCATCGAGATTGTACTAAGAACTAAGAATAAGTATATGAGAATGATTTCTGAAAGATCATGTGACACTGGAGTGACGATGCTGAAAATTCAGCTTGGCATCACTGGAATAAATGCCATTTTAAAATATAAATCAGTTATTCTAAATTGTACAGTATTTTAGTTTAAAGGCAGTGGTGAGCATACGATTTCATTAAAAAACATTTTAAAAATCATTAATTATTCCAATCTTTTGACTGGTATATGGCATGTACTGGCAAAATCGTCCCAGCTAAGCAAATGTATATGTGAATTTTACCAACTGAATGTCTTTTAAATCACAAAATCTATGAATATATGCACTTTAGTCTTGGTCAAGACTGTAACCAATGAAAAACTTTTTCAGTTGGTCAATTAAACCCAACAGAAATTTGTAAAAAAATAAAAATAAAATAACGAAACATAATTGTGGACTGAAATGACATGATAAGCCAAGATCGAGGTTTTTGCTTTGTTTCATTTTATGCCACGTTTAAGGCTGGAAATGCAACAATGTGATTAACTTAAAATAACATGCTTTAAAATAAACACAATAAATGACTACATGTAAATAAAACAGTCCATATATTGATGTTCACATGAAATCAACATATTCTGCGCTTTCATGTACAGTTGTTGAAATACATCAATATCTCTTCATATACCCCTTCTGGTGACAGATGGTACCACCGATGGGTTAAACATCAGTGACTGTAAAGTGATCCGTTCAGTCACTTCTCCTCTCCTGTTTTCCATTGACGTAAACTCTTTATCACTCCTGGCTGTGGTGAGGCATGTTTAGATGTTACCTCAGAGGTATGTGATGTTCAGTGCGCTAGAGAAGTGAAACTAATTAACACACAGAGAGAGAGAGGAAGGCCCTATCGAGAGTGAACATGAGTGAAAACACACCCAGAGATTAATTCACGTGCACACATACCTGATTACAAACACACAGCAGTCACAGGCAAGAGTGTAATGTCTGTGAGGAATTGTGGATTATATATATTTATGCTTTGCTTTGAGCATCGTGACCTGTGTCTTGACCTGTTCTCTCAGTGCTCTGTGACCAATGACACTGTGTTCTCACTCTGTGTTCAAATACGTTATCAAGCAGTCTGTTTGATCACTATATATCCAGCACACCACAATATCTTCAAGTGTTTTGAAGAAACCCCTGCTGCACTGGTTTCACAGTGAACTCACAAACATCTGATGGGCAAAACACTGTTGTAAATGTGAAGAGGCTTTGTTTTGTTGGTCATAAGAGTAGACTGCCTTATCAAAGAGTCAGAGGTACTTTTATATTATAATCAAAACAACCTGAAAAAGCCAATTAAAGTGTTTTTAAAAAGCCAGACAGAGATGCTAATTTCCTTCCTTGCATGAGTAAAGGTGTGATATTTAAAGGGATAGTTCACCCAAAAATGAAAATTCTGTCATTAATTACTCACCCTCATGTCTTTCCAAACCCGCAAGACCTTCGTTCATCGTCAGAACACAAATTAAGATATTTTTGATGAAATCCAAGGGCTTTCTGACTCTGCATAGACAGCAACGCAACTGGGCAACTTCAAGGCCCAGAAAGGTAGTAAGAACATCGTTAAAATAGTCCATGTGACATCAGTGAGCTAGTATTTTAATTTGTGTTCTGAATATGAACGAAGGTCTTATGGGTTTGGAACGACATGAGGGTGAGTAATTAATGACAGAATTGTTTTTTTTTGGTGAAATTTTTGGTTTAAAATTTAAAATAAGAAAAGGATGCAGTGTGCAGAGGATAAATCTGCAGTTTTAATTTCAACGGCCCACAGGCAGTCAGTCTTTAACCCCAATTACAGAGAGAGGAGGGTCAGCATGACATGCCTTAGCGCAGGTAGAAATCTCGTTCTTTCACTCATACACACTGCTGATGTGTGGGAACGACTGTTGTTTGATAAAGGACTGGTGACAATTAACTACACACACACAAAATACTTAGCATTTAATATAAGACTTGAGAGTGTGGTACAAACCTCAGAAGAACACTTCACCGCAAACCATAATGTGCTAGTTTTTAAATGAACTCTTATATACTAAACAAGCCCCTTCAGGATGACACAAGACTCTATGCTTCACATTAAGGGTCCTGATCACCCTGTGTCAGTTTATTTGGTGATAATGAGCGGCTGACTGTACATTACCCCTTACATAACTCCTTCAATTGACATGTTTTCAGTGAATTCAGCAGTAGTCTGTTGGCCTTTGTCATCACTCATGACTTCACTACCACTGAGCCAATCAGAGCTCAGCATCTCTCACTGAGGGCGCTGGCATGTCTGCATCACTCCACTGCAGCTAATGTTTAATCCTGCTCTATAAATAAACTCCGATCGGGCAGAGAGTGGAAGACAGTGTCTGCATATGGCATGTAGGTGAATTCATGATCATGCGTGTCTTTGTGTCTGTGAATTACTGTAGGCGAATTCAGCATTATAACAGGGTCTGTGTACTGAGCACACTTATGTGTTTGAGTTCTCCACCTGTTTGCCAGATGACCCAAATCTCACTCTCAGGGTGATAAATTTTACTACCAGTCTCATTCACACAGCTAGATTTGTGGGCTATACTGGTTCTTGCATTCCTAGATCTAGTTTCCCAAGTAATCAAAATGTCATGTTGTTGTATTTCAGTAACTCTGTATTTGTATGTTCTTTCTTTGTCATCTCATTGAGTTTTCAGATGGCTGTTGATTTTGCCAATCATGGCACTGCCTTTCAGTGGTTTTTGGACGTTAGTGCCTTTAAAACACCTCTTCCACTTGACAGAAGAGAGCTGTTGTGACTTCAAGCATGTGACTTTCAGACCAAAAGATTCCTGAGTTTCTTTGTGTTTCAATCGGTTAATTTTGTTCAAACAGAGTGCAAGATGTGGTAAAACGTAGGAGACTTGCCATTTTGTTTAAAGGTCCCATGGCATGAAAATTTCACTTTATGAGGTTTTTTAACATTAATATAAGTTCCCCTAGCCTGCCTATGGTCCCTCAGTGGCTAGAAATGGCGATAGGTGTAAACCGAGCCCTGGGTATCCTGCTTTGCCTTTGAGAAAATGAAAGCTCAGATGGCCCAATCTGGAATCTTCCCTTTATGTCGTCATACGGGGAAAGGTTACCTCCCCTTTCTCTGCTTTGCCCGCCCAGAGAATTTGGCCCGCCCATGAGAAAATGAGCTACTACAGTGCCAGGCGAGTGCAATATTTTTTTTTTCCTCGAGAGACATCATGGCTTGCAAATGAGCGAAGCATGGCAGTTGCCCCGCCTCTCTCCTCCTCATTAGCATTTAAAGCTACAGACACAGAAATGGCACGTCCTAAGGAAAGCTCATTGACTGGCTGGGCTCGTAGTGGCTGAAATTCTGCACCAAGGCTGAATTTCGGGAAAGAGACTTCAGATACAGTACTAGGGACCACTTAGGCCTATATAAAAGCATCCAAAAAGCAGCATGTCATGGGACCTTTAAAGCTTTTTTTCTCTCTGTTTTCGTTAAGAGCATAGAGAAGGTTGATTGTATTTTTATAATGATAGTTATATACAGTCTTATTTTCAAAATTGATTTTTTAATGTTATTTGGGCAGTCAACGAAAGTAAATCTTTAAGTTATTTAGCTTTCCTTGATTAAGTATTAATCTTATGTTTTTTATTGTGTCTCACCCCTATCAGGCAAAAAAACTGTCCATCATAAAACTGAAAAAATAAAATGTAACACAGCAGCCAAAGACATCCAGCCATTTGTTGCATTTGCAAACAGACCAAGAGTTGAGAAAAAAAAAGAAAGAAAAAAGTAGTCAGAAAGCAAGAGTTGTCCTGCTCAAACAGCTCCTAGGACCTAGGTGAACATGTGCTCCGACACAAAATCATACAACCTCTGTATAAGTATTTCTTTTGATTAAGTACTTAATTTGCGGCCATAAAAAAAAGCATGTTACATATAGTATGAATGTAATTGGGACATGTTACTTTTGTCATGTTGTTATGTGTCAGTTGCATCACTTCACTGCCACTCTTAAATCCTCTCCCGTGGCCTAATGGCATAGTAAAGTGTCCATAAGATGTGCACTTCAAAATACAGTAAGTCAGCGAATGTTTTATGAATACTGTGAATTCTACTCACTTCACACATTGTTCACCTACTATATAGTAGAGAAGTATACATATTTGGATGCAGCCCTTAAGGTACATTAGTTCATGAATTCACTGGGATTCGAACCCATGACCTGTTTGAGCTACAGGAACAACACTGCTCAGTTGCATAGTTAAACTTTTCTCAACTTGCTCATGATCACAAGACACTCTGCCACCATCATTGAAAATCAATGACTTCCTCTGCTTTGTTGCTACCGAGCACTGTATGTGTTGAAGGCCCCTTTATGGCCCCGGTCTGATGTGAGATTTTTGGTTGATGTTTAACAGACAGCCGGTGTCTAACTGCAGGGCAATGGCACACAGAGAACCAGTGGGATACAGGACAAACACATACAAATGCACACAAAACTTTGATCTGTACCAGCTCACTCCTGCCATGCTCCACAGTGTGTGTGACAAGTATCTGTATGAACCACACGCACAGTATTCAAACCTCTAGCCACCCTGTCTGTCCAGACACCGGCAGATTATTCTTGAACTGTAATATTTCTGTCTCTTTCGTTGCTCTTTCTTTCTTCTTACATAAAACCCACACGCACTACACACTACACAATTCAAATTGGCTGTCTCAGCAACCAGGGTCATCCAATGGTCACATATCAACACGTGAGAAAAGACAAAGACACATAAGAATGAGACAGGAAACTGCAGCGGTTCAGGGAAGAGGTCCAGGACACTCCACTACCTACATGAGCCAAAATCACCATAAAGAACACAAAGCAAAACAGCAGAACCCACAATCAGAGCTAAAGGGGGGAATATTATTACAGTGTTTGTAAGTCTCTTATTCCCTATTTGGTTCTAAAAGTCTAAAGCGACTACTACTGTTAATTTAACCAAAGTTTGTTAGTTAACCCCAAAATTCTGCAATCAATTGCTCACCCTCATGTGACTTTTGTCCATCTATGAAAAAAGGAAAATATTTATGAAAACTTAAAGATTTTTGTACCTCCATTGAAAGCCCATTCCTCCAAAATGTTCAAATTTTAAAAAGTTCATAAAGACATAGTAAAAGTAATCCATGAAGGATGCAGTTTAATCAAAGATATAAGATTTAATTTAAGCTTTTACTAACATATAAACATTGATCAATGATGCCTATACATGGAGGACATCAAACATGTGCAAGAACAAACCTCATTGGCTGAAATGTGCTTGAGTGAAACATGAGGAAAAACCTCATTGGTTCCCACCCACAGTGAAATCTCATTGGTCTGAAATCTAGCTTAACTTAACTGTATAATCAACTTAAAATCACTAGCAGACACTTTAACCAAAGCTACTTATGTTGTATGCAAGGTACAAATTCTACTTGTTCTCTGGGAATCTAACCCATTAGTCTCAGCCTCAGACATCATGCCCACGGACCACTGGCTGAACGTCTGATGCATACGGCATACTTAGCTGGAAACACATCAGGAGTTTCGAAGTCGTCATCGGATTGGTTGAATTATACAGGATTTCCGGGAGACGTGTGTCACGTTCTTTAACGTTCCGCCTGGAAACAAATGTGACTTTTGTCCATCTATGAAAAAAGGAAAATATTTATGAAAACTTAAAGATTTTTGTACCTCCATTGAAAGCCCATTCCTCCAAAATGTTCAAATTTTAAAAAGTTCATAAAGACATAGTAAAAGTAATCCATGAAGGATGCAGTTTAATCAAAGATATAAGATTTAATTTAAGCTTTTACTAACATATAAACATTGATCAATGATGCCTATACATGGAGGACATCAAACATGTGCAAGAACAAACCTCATTGGCTGAAATGTGCTTGAGTGAAACATGAGGAAAAACCTCATTGGTTCCCACCCACAGTGAAATCTCATTGGTCTGAAATCTAGCTTAACTTAACTGTATAATCAACTTAAAATCACTAGCAGACACTTTAACCAAAGCTACTTATGTTGTATGCAAGGTACGAATTCTACTTGTTCTCTGGGAATCTAACCCATTAGTCTCAGCCTCAGACATCATGCCCACGGACCGCTGGCTGAACGTCTGATGCATACGGCATACTTAGCTGGAAACACATCAGGATTTTCGAAGTCGTCATCGGATTGGTTGAATTATACAGGATTTCCGGGAGACGTGTGTCACGTTCTTTAACGTTCCACCTGGAAACAAAGATGCCGTGGCGCCATAGAATCTTTAAAATATGTCAGAGAGTTTTACACACCGGTCTGTTATTGTGGCGACATTTCCATGCCCCTAAACATGACGCGGCGCAAGACGAAACGTGATTGGTTGTTTTACCTGTCAGTCATATGGCCTCTTGGGCGGGCCTTGGCCATTCAAAGCAGCCAAGGTTCCCAGACCTTCTGCCGTCAGTCTGAAGGTCTGGCTACGCGAGACTACGAACCCATAACCTTACTGTTGATACCACCATGCTCTACTGTTTGAGCTACAGGAACATGCTACCATCTAATTGGCTGTTATTATGCCCTATCACACGTTCCTTTCTCTTTCAGAATAAACTAAATACTTGATGTTGAAAACATTTCACAGATATGACCTAAAACTTTAATACAATTGTTATACCATCTGTTATTATTAAATATTGTTATCAGTAATAGGGTCACTTTGTATGCTAGCGTTGTTTATACATTTGAGAAAGTCAATGTGCAAAGGAATGAAAAATATGGAAGGCTTTAAGCATGAAAAGTGTAGCTTTGATTGGCAACTCAATCTGAATTTCTCTCAAGCATAAGTAAATATTGCTTCAAGGCATGATAAACTAAACAGTAGCAATCACCTTTTTGTCCCTGCTGAAGTGTGTAGCAGTGTGTGTTTGCATGCAGGCGTGTGTGTGTGTGTGTGTGTGTGTGTGTGTGTATAAATCAGCACTGAGCAGATAAGAGAGAAAAATGTCAGAATGGAAATTATCAGGTAAGTGGAATGCAGACTCTGCTCTTTAATAACACACCGATAAAGTGTGTTACTGCTGTACCTCCAACATAAGATGTGCAAATCGAGACCTGTACTGCAGGTAAACATCATAAAATGTTCTTACCATCAGTAAACTTTGGGGGACGCTACTTTTTATGTGTAAAGCTAAAAGCAACTCAAATAGTTGCTAAACTCCAGTCAAGCTACTGAAAAAGCAGACAGCTTTTAAAAGCTACTAATAAAAAGCAGCTAACTACACTGAAGCTATGTAAGCAGGCGGTATCTTTAGAAATACATAACTATCAGATGAGTCAGGTGATATCATTTATTTTTGCAATTAGCGCAGCATTTATCTGGCACAAAAACTGAGGATCTCCGTTAGCGTGGTGAAATGATGAATGATATAACTGATTAAATTTAGAGCACTGTTTGCAATGGAAACAATGACATCTGCGATGCTTAATGTTGCAAAATTACAACACAGTCCAGAATGTAACGAGATTAATGCAATAGGTCAATGCAGGCAGCCATAGGCAATGTGTATTGTGAAGACAGACCAACATTTCAATTGTAATTCTAAATAAAAACAATAAAAGTTGTCACAATAAGTGATTATATAGAATTGATTTAAGAACCATATATTAAATATATATTTGGGAATTTAGGGTATTTGGTGTAATGAAATGGGTTTACTTCTGCTGACCAGCTTTTTGAAGATGCTGATTTCATTTTCCAGCAGGATTTGGCACCTGCTCACACTGCCAAAAGCACCAAAAGTTGGTTAAATGACCATGGTGTTTGGTGTGCTTGACTGGCCAGCAAACTCACCAGACCTGAACCCCATAGAGAATCTATGGGGTATTGTCAAGAGGAAAATGAGGAACAAGAGACCAAAAAATGCAGATGAGCTGAAGGCCACTGTCAAAGAAACCTGGGCTTCCATACCACCTCAGTAGTGCCACAAACTGATCACCTCCATGCCACGCCGAATTGGGGCAGTAATTAAAGCAAAAGGAGCCCCTGCCAAGTATTGAGTACATGTACAGTAAATTAACATACTTTCCAGAAGGCCAACAATTCATTAAAAATGTTTTTTTTTATTGGTCTTATGGAGTATTCTAATTTGTTGAGATAGTGAGTTGGTGGGTTTTTGTTAAATGTGAGCCAAAATCATCACAATTAAAAGAACCAAAGACTTAAACTACTTCAGTCTGTGTGCATTGAATTTATTTAATACACGAGTTTCACAATTTGAGTTGAATTACTGAAATAAATGAACTTTTCCACGACATTCTAATTTATTGAGATGCACCTGTAAGTGAAAGGTACAATCTCATCACTGTTAAAAAAAGCATCTATTCCTTGTTTTTCCATTCATCTTTTTATGACTGTCCAGTGTTTCATAAGAGAAAAAACATATTAAACCTCCTACACATTCTTTTTTCATTTTACAAAAGAAAATTGCAGAGATCTCAAAATGAGTACCAAGGTTTTTAAGTCATTCAGGGAATTGTGGGTGGGGGAAGTGAGAGAGAAAGAGAAAATGAGTGGAATGTACTGGCCCATAATTTGGGTTGCTGCAGAAAATCTTAGCTGGAAATGCAGATTTTATCAACTGCTCCATCTCAGTGAGACAAAACGGCCTACCCTCCATTTTAACATGGCTCTTCATATACCCAACAGAATTAGGCCAATGAGAAGAGACATCTCGACTAAACATGAGGATGTTCCTATGACCCCATGCCAAATGTTAAGAGTTATGGTGTGTACAGAGATAACAAAGGCTAAACAGACAACATACAAGTTCTCAAGTGTCAAGCACTTCCAAATGCTTCCCGTGTAGCCACTCAGACCAAGTAGACAATAACTGAAGTGCCACTTCTCCCACAACTTGGATTTCACAGAGTCAAGAACTACGACCAGTTACAGAACAAGCCAAAAATCTGATGTGAGGTTAGCAAAAATGTAAATCAATAACCTGCTTCTCTATACTGAGGCATGGCACACTGCTGTAAGCTGAATGTTATTGACTTTCGACAGGCCAATCTATGCAATAATTAGTTTTCTAAACGCAACAGATGTTTCTCTATGATTTCATTCCTCTATGGAGCCCTGAAGCACTCACAGTTTATTGTCATTTGGGAAACACATTCTGTGATTAGACTAAAACATCAATGATGAGAAAAAACATCTCGCTTCTCTTTAACCAGAAATCTATGATCAAAGTCAGATCATTTCCTGACGTCACTTTTTATCTCTAGGCAGCAGTAGGAGCTATTTCATCTTATGTACATGACATTCAACATTACTGAAAACCTGGACTTGCACAAAGACTTTATCTTCCCAGAAAATTTAATGACATCTCCCTGGCGTAGTAACTTGCTCTCAGTGCATTCAACTCTCTTCCAATTCTATTCCATCACCAGCCATTCATGCATGGCATACATTAGTGTCATCTCCGACGATAAACAGCTCTGCTGGGATCAAACCCACACTACACACTTATTGCAGACCCCAAACCTGAACTGGACGTGCTTTGGCCACATTTTTACCAAGGCAACTTATTGTTTAAACGGATAGTTCTTACAAAAAAGAACATTGTGTCATCATTTACTGACCCTCATGTCATTCTAATCCTGTATTATTTTCTTTTTCCATGAAAAACAAAACTGGAGATGTTCACTACCATTCGTAAGTTTAGGGTTAGTAAGATTTTACATACAACTGCCTGGAAATGAAGGTTATCTAGTCATCAACACACTGTCTCTGGCAAGAGTACACAGTACTGTTGCATCACATGACCTATACCAACACCATTTAAATCTTGCTATTCTATCACTTGCATAGATCTCGAAAAAGCTACAATTTCAAGCTTGAAAAACACATCTGTTATACCTTTATTTGACCCTCTAACTCTAACACTTTCTATTCTATTTTAATTCTACTTTATCTATATTTATCTTTTTTTATTTTGTATTCTTTATTTTAAAAAAACAAAAAACAAACACTAGCTTTCTATTTTTTCTATTCTATCTACTTGTTTTTCTTTGTTTGTGTGTGTGTGTATAATATATATATAGATATATATACACCTTGCTACGTGTACTGCGTTAGGCTAACCGAGACTTGTCATTTGCACTTATATATTGTTGCTCTTTTGTTAGTTTTGACTGCTTTTATTGTCCTCATTTGTAAGTCGCTTTGGATAAAAGCGTCTGCTAAATGACTAAATGTAAATATAAATGTAATTAATATGAAGTACATACTGTATACGTACAGCTTAGTCAGCCACACCCTGGAGCTGCTTATGGCTCCCCCTTTCCCTTTTTCTTCTCAGCTCCCATTAGGGCTGTGCGATTAATCGAAATCGCGATTTGAGACGTTGCGATTTCCTAATCGCAAAGCCTGCGATGTGGACGCGATATTACTCTGTTCCAGAGCATATGCATGACTGCCAGCCTTGAGAAGTTCTTTGTGCATTTTTATTTTTTTGTACTTGTTACTTTGCACTTTTTGTTAGAAAATGTTCATTTACTGTTTATTCAGGTTTTTTTAAGGTATATAATATTTTGATACTTAATTTCCATGATCTAAATATTCTTAAAAATTAAAAGTTTGTTGTCATTTGGAAGTGTGTAGGCCTTCTTGCATTATTATGCTGTTACATTATGATTATATATTCAGTGGCATAAAATGGTCATTAAAATGACAATAATATCACTTATCGCAATTATTTCTGGGGCAATATATCGCACAACAAAAAGTTGTTATCGTGACAGGCCTATACCCATACTGTGCTGCACATTATTGACAATATTGAGCTAAAGCTTGACTTTGCAAATTTAAAATCGCAAATCAAATCGCAATATCTGTCAAAAAAAAAAATCGCAATTTGATATTTTCCCCCAAATCGCACAGCCCTAGCTCCCATCCCCCAACTCTATATGTATAGGAAAGTGGTGAGGGGCCCCTAAACGAAGATTTCACCTGAAAAGGCTTTGATCCTAAGCAGGTGGCTTAAACTTTGGTTAAAAGTGCACATTGCTGGAGTAAAGCTGAAACTACAGCTATATACTAACGGTATTGATATACTGAATATACAATATAAATTCCCAAAGACTTTAATGCATTTTTATTGACCTACTACATTTCTTAAAGATGGGAATTTTGCATCAGATTTCCTCTAAAATGTTTTTGAGTGGCAAAAACATATTAGGAATTTATAAGTTCAAACTGCCAGTGAATCAATGATTCATTTTATCACTCAAAAATGTTCTTGGATGTTGCCATGTGATGTGGTATAAAATATAAATGTTTTAGTAAAAATATAGCAACGTAAATATTATTACTACTTTGTATTGTTATATTGAAATGAAAATGATTAATTACTCTTTCGTTTAGTTTTAGTTCTTACATTGAACATTTTAAGGCCGCAACACACCAAACCGTTGGACAATGTCGGGCCGTCGGCGAGCGTCTGTTGGGCTAGTTTGGTGTTCCACACATCGGCTCTCATCAGGCTCATGTTGGCGGCGGTTTCAGCATGTTGAACTGGCGTCGGAGCCATCGGCGAGAGCGAGAACTCTGATTGGATGTTCAGTTTAGCGAATGAGTCAGTGCATGAGAATTAAAGCGAAAGTGATGAAAACGAACAAGAAAATGAAGGCAGTATAGACAGAAGGCTGTTCTCATGTTACCTGATCTTACCGAAGCATTCCAATATGCGAATAATTTCATAACAACATGAGCTGCTTAAAATGAAGAAAGTTAATAACATAACTGATATTCAAAATTGTAAGCAAGCGCTGCTTTGTTCACGTTTCGTATATCTGCGGATATCTCATACTGTATATCCTTGTTTCGGTTTCTCCTTTTGAATGACGAATATATATTACAGATAGCAGCTGATATAGACAGCTAATTCCTCTCACGCAGGCGCAGAATGCAAAGCGACAACACCGTCGGCTTTCGTCGTTGCTAGTTCTTTGAAGTCGGCTTGGTGTGTCCAGGCCTTTAGAATCAACTTGACTACAATGGCTCTTTGGGTAGATTATGGGTTATCTGGAAAAAAATCATCCGTCAAAGCCATTTCAGAGAAAATGCATAAAATTATTCAGATATTACTTTATTTTCGCTATATTAGCCAACCCTAACTGTGAAGGATAAACAACGCCAACTGAGACCATATGTCTTCTGAGGCCTTTACTAGTTTTACAGTATTCTTTACTAGAGACCGCTATGTTCTTGTAATTGAACACAACCATCAATCACTAACATGATAAAAAGAGACACCCAAGAAGACAATGACCAAACACTCGGCTTTATGCTGTAAAATTAACGTTGCGTCCATTTACACAATAATATGGTCGGTCCGCTGGCTTTTAAATGCTAAACAAGGATCTCATTGTCCCTGGACAGCTGCCTTCTCCGGAAAACAAACTGAGAAAAGGGGGTTTGGGAGGCGGTCTGAAGAATCGCACGTCCCACTTCAGAACCAGCTGCTACGGCCGACCACTAATGCAGTCTCCTCAGATCAGCTGCCAAGTCACACATGTGTGCACGCTTGTAAACGAGACAAGCCGTGAGCAAATCTCTTCATGTGCAAAAGAAAAGAACAACACATACTAAACAGAGTTCCTTCAAAGTTTGCAAAAGGGTGGCTTCATTGGAAATGCAAAAATGAAGAAGTCACTTCGTCACAGTGTGTCTAAAGTATTTTTTGTGTATGTGCAGACAAGGATTTAACTCTGAGATATCAAACTGCGACTTCTGGTCTGAACCTACCTTGAAATATATCCTACCATGTCTTCATCACAGCCTAAAGTACTGCCACGTCCATCTTTTTGAAGAACACACCCTTCTCCTCTCCCTAGGTAATATCTGACTCATGGGTTCCCTCTTCCAAACCTACTACAAACACAATTTATTGTCAATGAGAGAACCATTTGGTTTCGGTATATCTGTCCAAACAGAAACCCTGTGTAAAACCTGTTGGAGCACGCCTGTTGAGACTGACACCAGATGTATGACGACATCATTGCTGGCATGTGGCGCCTGGCTTTTCTCGTCTTCAAGATCTCTGCTGAATGGAATCTGCACTTAATATCTGTTACTAAGGTGACAACATCACACATCAATAGACTTCCTCAGATAAGACCTTAACAAGAAAACACAGAACATGGATCTGCAGCACCTGCTAAGCTTTTGGGTTGAGCCACTAACCTAAACAGGAATTAACAGAAGACTAATAACATCATGAGCAGTCTTTGTACTATTAGCATGAGCATTAACAGAAGGAACAAACAAGAGATCAAAATAAGACCTCGGATGAACAGATTACTGTATATGAAAGCAGTGTCAGAACCTAAGTATCTATAACGTAGCATTTACACTCAGCATTTTCCTTTTTTGCCTTTGAGCAGTCTGTAAAATGGTCCTGTGGGAGTTTGGTATTTCTTGAGTTGCTCTCCTGGTACGCTCAACAAAATTGACCTAGAGGTAACTTAATCTTAAAAAATCCAGCAAAGACTGCTCAGCAAATGATACTTTCTGGAATTAGTTCAAATGGGAGGATGAATCTCTGTGTGTAGTACTTTACAGGAAAGAACAATACAACTTAAGCCCAGCTCACACTGTGCAATTTTGGCCACGATTTGATCGTCTGAGACAAATTTAGAAAATCCTAAAAGATTCTTAATCCTACCTCCGATGAAATTCTGGCAGTGTCAGAATATTTGGCGCACAGTCCTGCAGTGTGACTTCTCCTACGACAAACATCAAACTGTCTCTGTTTTTCAAGACAAGCCATGATCAAAATTAATGTTAAAGATTTCTTCTATCCGCTATAAATTTCGGAGCTCCTGGCCTCTGCGCATACAATTCATGATATGCCTTTGCTATGATAAACACCGGTTGCGCCGCTGTTTTCATGTGGGTGTGTAGTGGTGCTTACACTATTCTTCTTAAATACGCCGCTATTGCCACCGTTCATATACTTTTCATGATAGCCAACATTTCAGTCTTGCGTGTAATGCAGCTCGCGGTCACTGAGCGTGTGTGGGTTGATAATGTAAAACTCCGGACAAGTTTTTTTTGCACGCACTCGTTTTAATGCGTCTTGACTGTCGTACAGTCTGACATTAATGACAACTGAGATCCCACAGTGTAACATGATCATCATGTTCGTACAGTCTGACAAGCAACAATCGTAAAGGACCATTTAAAAAAAAATAAAAAATAATCGCAGTGTGAGCCCAGCTTAAGACAAATTACAGTGTACAAAAGCTGAAAGAAATTTCTATACACTGGGTTCTTATGTAGTAATTTGCAGAATAGGGGTCAACTCCATTTCAGACCACCCAGTCAGTTGAAAGATAAACTCAATTATGTTGGGACTAAGAACCCTTTAGCCCTTATCAAATGCTCATTTTGTTAAAAAAATAAAAAGGTTAATAATTTGATAACACTGTTTAATGTTAAATCCAAGAGTGCCACACATGACCTGAAAAGTGAAGCCAAAACATTTTGATCGCCATCTTGCAGCTGTCATAAAGTCATAAACCCCGCCCTCTCCATGTAAATGAATGGGACATGAGCCAAACTAAATAATCAAATTTCACAAAAAAAATAAATTTTTCACAAAGATGGTTTCCATCATTTTTGGGAGTTATTGCCACGCTTGAATATGTTCACGTGTTTGTTTTTCTGATCATTTTGCTTTTAGTGAATTATTTGATGCTATAAAAATGGGGTGTGGCATCATGATTGTGAGCTTGCGATTGGGTCTGAGTTTGGGTGGGACTTTGAGACTTGGGCTCCAAATGAATCACTACTGCACAGGCTCGGACTCAAAATAACGTAATTTTTGCAAGATGAAAGCGGCCATGCCGAGACTTTTGGTTTCACTTTTCTATAGTGGAAGGAAGTAGAGATGCATCATCCATATTTTTTTTCTTTTCTTTTTTTTTTTATACAGTGTATGGTTGAATCATTTTAAAGCTCAAAATTAACTTCTCATTTAAAAATAATGTTGTTGGTCCTAAATTCATTTGTAGAATTTAACTGGTTTTAGTTCGTTTCATTTTTTATTTTTTTGAATTTTTACCATTTATCAGTTGTTGGCCATAACACAAACATTATTATCTGCATATCAGCACTGTCCGCATCCTTAATCAAAATTATGAAGACAGGAACTGACAGAACAGGTGTTTAACACAAGACGTACAGTTCACAAAAGAGATGAAGTTAACTTTCAATTAAAGTACTGAACTGCATAGCAGCTTGTTCTGAAGACCATTTACTTTGGATTGTGTAACAGTTCATATTTGTTTTTGATATCTGCACTTTAGACAGCTTCCTTGCATCATACTTGGCAGTAAGGCACAGTTACTTCCTGTTGATGGTTTCATGAGATTAAGAGACAAGATCTCCTGTGATGTGTGAGACAAAGGCTAAGCTAATCATATAAGCTGTGAGAACTTTTGTGGCTTTTCTGAATGAATGCTGTGTCATCAAAGGGAACTGCAGTAAACTTCCTGAAGCACACTGTCAATCAACTGAAAATAGCGCATTTCACTAGTTTACTGCCTCTGAAGAACAAAGACCTATCATTAGATCCAGCATAAGTGCTCCATACATTGTGGCAAGAGCTCAACAATGTACATGAATTTCCTGTTGAAACAAGCCACATACTGTAAAAACCTAATTTAGGATTTCTACTTCACGATTTCTAAATTTCTAAGTCCACATTATTTCCAATTTTCACGGTTTCAAGGTACTGTATGCATTTCTGCGACCATAAATGGAAGTCAATAAGCACAATGTAAGGGTTACATTTATAGAGCCCATTTATAGAGGTTTGGCATACACAATTTTCTTTACAGTGCTAACCTATTTATTTTTGAAACAGGAAGTAAACACAGAAAAAATAAAGTCCTCTCCTGTTTCAGTAATGTCGAAGCTTCATGTGTGCCTTTTGTTTAACATCCTGTATTAATAATAATTCAATACCAATACACCACCCATGGAAAAAAATTTTAAATACGGTCTTCCAAAAGCTGTTATGAGCACTGGAAAAAACACTGATCAACCTCTAAGGTATGAAGCTAACCAACCTGGACTAGAATTTAAAATTGAGTCCATATATCTCTGAAGTTATTTTAATAAGTTGACAAATCTGCAAACTTGTTTAAGGGGAAAAAATACTCAACTACTTAACCGCTGCTGAAGCAATGATGCCTCCAGTCCATAAGTTACTGCAGAATGCTACTTGTGATTGCAAAAGACAGTACGGATGTACACGTGCAAAGATACAAGGAGTTGTGCTGAGGGTGCAGGAAAGCTTCCACACACCCACAGAAGCTGACAGAGCCAGATGATAATGGAGTGGGGTGAAAGGTGACGCACGCCTTACCGAATCCACAGAGAGAGATACAAGAGAGAGTTTTATACTGCTGTGGGATCCCGCTTTGGACAGCTAAAAATCAGCTCAGATTGAGGCGCACAAATCAAATCAATTGGGTGAATAAAGATCAATGAAGAACTAAATGTGTAAGCACACAATGAGATTGACAAATAAATAGAGATGCACCGATCGATCGGCCAGGGATCGGAATCGGCCGATTTTCCTCATGATCGGCCCGGATCGGTCGATCAGTCTCACTTCTTTCCGATTCCGTGGCGATCCGTTTTGTTACCCAGGCAATAACGTCAGCGGCGCATGCTCTCTTCTCTCCGACGACCCCTTCTCTCTCACACACGTCTCATTCGCTCCGGTTAAATGCTTGTATTGAGCATTATTTTAGTCATTCCCGCAGGTTTCTCGCTTACACCAAAAGCGCGCGCACCAGAACTGATCAATATTAGTGGAGCGCACACAAGCCGCACTCAGTCTCAAACAGCTTGTGAGCCACAAATACCAAAATGAGTGGCTAACTGCGCTAAAACGTTCAAATACATACAAAATTATGTCAAAATGCCCGTCTTGGCGAGTATCCAGTTAAACAGTCATTTTTAGAACGTTAAATACTTGAGAAAGAGAACGCATGTTGTGTAACATGGGCCCTATTACTATGACAGAAGAGGGGACAAAGAGACATCTGTCTGAAAACAGATGGCACAGCTGTACGACCATAACAACAACATCTATCATATTAAGGCTACAATGGCAGTTGAGGTAAACTAAAATTAGCTATTTATATGTTACTGATGATTCCTGCTTGTGAACATTTTGGGGTCAAATGCGTAGTTTTAGGAGGTTGGCTAAACAACCACTACTTATTTACTTCAAAAAGTAACATGGTGTAAAAAAAAAAATCAATCAATCAATCAATAAAAAGTTCAAGCATTGAACAAGATAAGGTAATGAAACCAAGAATTGGTTAAGGGTGAGCAGGAGTGCGCTGGGTCTGCACAGCTAAATAAATACTCTTTAAAACCATATTATTAAGATTAATACAGACATATAATGTGACCATGTGATTTCTTTTGTTACAAAGTTGTGTCCAGATCACTGCTTGCTGTAGCTAATAGGGTGAAAGGTATGAACCCTTCTAAAGGGCCACAGGATCAGGAGAGCAACAATTTGAATTTTATTTTCAAAAAGGTTAGAGGCCTATAACAAGATGTGTATGGAAAGCTATTTCAAAATTATTCTTTTAAAATAACTATTTTACTGCTACTTTTTTTTAAAGCTGCAGTCTGTAAGTTTTGCCTCTTTGTTGCCATCTCTGTTTGAAACCTGCAATTGCAGTTACTTGCGGAATTATTTTCATTGCGTGGGTTGTGCAACTCCAGCGTGGATGAATCTAATGTTTTGAGGTGAATGTGTGGCTGTCAGTCACCGCACCAGTGTGGATACTGTAATATTATTTAGGAATAACATTCTCGCCTACATCTTGGAATATATTACCCAAATAAGAATTTTCACCGGATATTGTCATCTGAACAAGTAAGTAACAAGTCTGCCACATTTGTTCTGACCAACTGAGGAAAAAAAGCATTACAATAAATCGTGCTACCAATGGTGATTAAATCTAATGATCGATTAGCTCATATCGCATCAAACCGTGCAAATTATTATTGTTATACTTT
>NW_015653464.1:133372-154183 GCF_001515625.1 Sinocyclocheilus rhinocerous | reverse complement strand
TAGACCGGTGACGACCGCACAGAGTAGCATTATAACAGAACTAAATGTATCTAGTATGATAAAACAGCGCTGCTTTACCCCACATACGCACGACCAGAAGCGGTCGACTGTGGCATAATAAAAGCTCCGCTGCTTTCCAGCCATGTGTCGCGCTGGTTCAGCGGCCTCGTTTCGCTTCGATGGCTTTCAGCCTCACCCTGCTTCATTCTACTACGTTAATAAATCATTAGCTCATCCATGAACATGATTTCTGCCTGAGTCCCGTCGGATTGCATCGGCTGTGGGGATGAAGAAGACAACTCCCATGATTCCACACTCAGTCACGGCGTCATCAAACTACGCCTTTGTCTCTTTGTTTATTTTGAATACACGCCCTCTAGCGGCGAAAATTACATATTGTGCCTATAATTACAAGAACAAAATTCAATAATGACTAGTATTTTTTTTTCACTAGTAACTCTTCATTAGATACTACTACTTATTACAATTATAGCTAGTATCTTTTTAATTAGTAACTGATACATATTCATTAGTAATTTTTTCTTTGCTAATTGTGACAATCCCAAATATTTTCCAGTGAATTTTATTAGGATCTGTGTGTCACATATCAACTAGTTGCTTCTGACTAGTATGTATTTCTATTTCAGATTTTAAATAAGTATTTGTATTTGGGGTGGGCAATACACCAGTACACATCATAGACCTGTAGAAATTTGTCAGATTATCATCGGTCAAGGTTACGTTCATGTGAAGTTGCAATGTAGTGACATTTAAATTTTTTATATTACAGAAACTTATTTTAAAGCAAATACTAACAAAAAAACTGTCATAATATATATTGTTACAGTAAAACTATACTCATGTTGTGTCATAAAATTACATTCATATCACCCACCCTATTCATTACTAGTACTTATTCTTTAGTTACTCATAACTACTGAAATCTAGTATCTTTTCCAGGTTTTATAATAATTTGAATAGACGCCAACATCTGTTAATTAGACCTATATTGCAAAGCTACTAGTAACATTTAAAACTTACTAATAAAATTGAACTATAAAGTAGCAATTCTAACTAGTCATTATATACGAGTAGTGTAAAATAAAAATAAAAAACTAAATAAGAATTGTTACTAGTGACATCTGTCATAGTTACGAATATCTCCTAAACAGATACAAATATATAATAAATACATACCAATAAAGCTAGAATATGTGCCAGCAACAACTGGAACACATAGTTGGAGGCAAGCAGTTGATAAAATTATAAAATGTACAATATGTTACCAGTAGCATTACTGGTCACTTGACTGTCCTTAGTAGCAAAGGAATAATTACTAGTATGGCTTCATATATATAAGCATATAACTAACTAAATAGATATTAAACTAAAAAAAAAGTTGCAAGTCATTATTGGATTGCTTAATTTTGAAAAATTAATACTAGAAAACATTAAAACATGCTAGCCAATACTTTAGTACTTAAAAATAAGCTGTTGTATAAAAATATCTATTATAACTATTGGATGACTAGTAATGAGAAAAGCACCAAATATAAAACAGATGCTAATTGTAAAAAAGAAAATGGTATTATGGCGAGCTGCTGTCAGAGGGCTAACTACAGCCACAATTCCGTGGTGGCTGTTCATCTCCAGACTGATTAAGACTCCTGTACTATCAAGACCTTACCATTAAAACGCACAGAAACCCTGCCCTGAACCAGTGCCAGTCATGCCCGTTTATCCCACGGCGGGGCCCCGGTCTCGGCTCAGCTGTGGGATAAAGCACGCCGGCCGATTTAAAATGGGGCACGTCGTATTTCACCCAAAGGTGACACTCAAATCTCAGCTCATGTGCCCGACTCGGTCGATGCGCCATTCTCGCTAATTAAAGCGACCAGGCTCGGTCAACAGCACGAGTGGCCTAGCCAAAGCACTAAAAGCAGATTTCCCGGTGTCCAAAAATCATACTTACTGCTGACTTTCATGCTGCCGAATGCCGACGGCTGCGGCACTGGCTTGCAGCTCTCTGCGAAGGAGGTGGTTCTGGGCCGACCAGACATTTTCCAATCCGAAATCCCACGCTTCTCTCAGAGTAAAATACGCTCGGTTGTCTTGAACGAATCCGTTTCGACTCACGGCAAGTAGTTTGCCTCCGACTTAAATAATAAGGAAAATGGTGCGAAAGCAACCCGGCTGCCCGCTTACGTTTTCTTCAGTGAGCTCTCAAGCGCTTTCTCGCTTTCAGATCATTTTCCTCGGGGTCGCTTTTCTGTGACTATTAGTATCGTCTTCAGGGATGAAACCTCATATAAATTCGCTCATGAATGAAGACGCTCATGAAATTGGCCTTTTCCCAGTTTCCCTCGAAACAAAACCCACCGATCCTCGTCTGTCTCTTTCTCTCTGACTGGAACAGAGATTTACACAAAGAACACAGTCCGTGTCTAAAATACCCTCACGACGCTGAGAAATTTAAGTGGTTTTTCATCACCATTCAGTATTTTTCATATACTGAGGTGGAGACTCGGCGATCCTGTTGTAGCACCAGCCATGGCGGCTTCCTTGCTCTAACCAACGATACTGAGAATTTTCCAATTGCCCAATTTCAAGACTGCTATCCTTCTCGACCCACTTAACTCCATGCACATGGATGAACAAATAAGAAATCCAAAATATACGCGGGCAATGCAAGAAATGAGCCAAACGTGAGGTTCCGAAAGGAAGCGGTGCTCAGAATCCCAACGGTCATTCAGAAATTTCCTTTTTTATTT
This sequence comes from Sinocyclocheilus rhinocerous, assembly GCF_001515625.1. Lineage (NCBI taxonomy): Eukaryota > Metazoa > Chordata > Actinopteri > Cypriniformes > Cyprinidae > Sinocyclocheilus > Sinocyclocheilus rhinocerous. Next base: position 151,412 of record NW_015653464.1, on the reverse strand, counting down.
CTTCTCCGTCTATCTGTGCTCGTTCTCTTTGTCACTCCGACCGATGAACGTAAACTGCGCTGTGTGCGCAAGAGTTGCAATAGAGTTGAACGGGAGCACAGATGGGGTTACGCCACACCGCTGCGTCAAGAATCGGAAAAATGTGAACGCGCAGGAAGGCCTGGGAGGTCTGAGCCAGCCAATCCGGCGGCGTTCATGCAGATGGGCGGGGCGTCGGCGAGACACTCAGCCAATCGAATGCGTTTGTCCGCAGAACACATGGCGTAATTTGCCAATCTGTCAGGGTTCTGCAGCCGTGGATGACGCGCGGAAATCGAACGTGGGCGGGCGCGTGGAATGACTGATTGTAAAATCACCCAATAAGCGTAACCGAGGAAAAGAAACGGACCAATCGTGAAGAAGCATCAACGGCGCAAAAGTAACCAAGCTGCACTGTTGCTAGTCAGCTGAGTTCCTGTGAGCTCTTCCGTGACCTGACGCTTTGCCATTGGTACAGTGTAATTTTCAAATCACTCACATATGTCTTCGATCATTTTTTGATTATAATTACTTAATTAGCGTGTCAGCGTAATGTAATGTGTCTACCCACATGAAAAAATACTACAGTAATTTATAATATAGTGTTTTTGAACCATACTATAGTAAAGTACTTAAATTAATTTGTTGTGGTAATTCTATAGTTGCTGTGATAATATAAAAACTATAGTAATATAAACAAATTACTTTACCCAATACTGTACTAAGATTTCTACAACTATAAGGTATATTGTACTACAATACAGTTTACTCTAGTAAAAAACTAAAGCATACTACAGTATTTAGTTTATCAGTTCACTATAGTTAATACTACAGTATGCTGTAGCATTCATTAAAAAAGTGTTGTAAATACTATAATATATACAGTATACAGTTAACTACATATGGTTCAAAAACACTATAGTATTTACTATAAATTACTTTAGTATTTTTCATGTGGGGCCTTTTAGCTAAAAAAAAAAGAATATTTTCTAAGTTAAATATTTTATTAAAAAAGTATAGTATTAAATTAGATTCAAGCTCAGCCACTTGAACTTTATGAATTTTAACTTGTATATTTACAGAGGAGAATTAACTAGATGGATACAATCAAAACAAAAGTTGTTGCAGTTTCCGGTTCATGTAGAATTTAATGTGTAGCTACTTCAAAGGAAGAACCTTAATAGCCTTTCATTTGCAGCAATATTTTACTATCCTACAAAATAATTTTCAAACCCAAAATACAAAATTATTTTCATCCAAATTATACTCCTTTTTGTCCAGTAGGTATTCTTAGGTCAGCAAGACCTGTTATTTGGCAGTGAATGTACATCTTGTGCTGAAAAGAGAGGTGATGCTGTACCGTCACAATGCTAAGACAGCAGAATTACTGTGATCTTTTACTTCTCTGGTTAAAAAACTGCTATGTCATTTGCAAGTCTGTCTGGCTTTTACTTACAAGCAGTTCCATTTTCATATTCATGGAACTCCTAAAACGTGTTCTGTTCACACTGTGTCTGACATTACTAGAAGGTTGATGACAGATGTGGAACAGTTTTAAAGGCTTGAATAGTTCATCAATAGTTGAGTTTGAGTATGAGTTTGTTCATTCCATTATACTTTTATAGTAAATACTGAATTTGATGAACAACAATCCTACCGTGTTGGCTTTGTCCCTTTGCCGGTGTATTCTTTGACCTGTGACGTATTAAGAACAATCAGGAAAACTATTTACTGGGGTGTTGTTAAACAAGTTCTCTGCCATTTTTTTCTTTCTTTTTGAATCTGACGGCTTATGCATTAGCAAAGTGTTAGAAGGTTGTTATTTAACTTTTTGCCTTTTACAGCAGGGAAGTATAAATATCCAAGTGCAAGGATGATGTACATAACACAGGCATGTTTCAGCTAAAAATGATTGCACATTCCTGCAGTGGGCTTGCATAACATTGCATCCAACATAATTGCTTATTTACATTTTGTAGATGGGCAGATTCTCCCTTTCCCCCGGCCATCAACATTATTGTGCTTTAGATCTACAGTGCAATGTTCATTTGCAACCATTGTACTGTATACATCCTGAATGTTTCACAATGTCTGTGCTTCTTTTCTGCTAGCACTCTTTTCTGTGATGTGATCTTGCTGCTTTGAGCACATTTTACAATGATGTTTCACAAATAGCCCTACATCTGCAATAGAACAAGTGATGCAAGTAATGCAAGTTGCGTTTTTCTTTTTTCCTTAATGCAAATAGTTCCTTGGGCAAGTGTGGATGTGTGTTTGCACACATGCACAGATGTATATTCTGTTGTACACACATTTATTCACATGCACAAACAATGATAAACACGTCTCATCACTTACATTCAGTCTTTTAGTATGCTTACGCAATCATGTTCATGTATTTGTTTGTAGATGCTCATTCCTTTCAAAGAGAGATTAAATAACAAACTTAGCTTCATAGAGAAAACATGTTTACAAGAGGGACACAGAGATATAAACACATTCACACACACTAAAATATTTACATAAATGCAATATATGCAAAAATAATTCCGTTTCAAAAACACTGTTTGAAGAAATAACATGATGCATGCAGCTCAAGTTCTTCAGTCACATTTCCTCCGTAGAGTGTAAATTAGATAAATAAGGAGATAAACAAATATATAACAGCCTTGGTAAACATAAAACATTATCGTTTATAAAAAATTCCACACACACAAAGACTAACCAAAAATAAATACTATAAACAGACTGACTAAACCAAAGCAATGACTGTGTAAAGTTGTATGTAGCACAAAATAAAGCAAATTAATATGGCAAGAGAAAGATTTATCAATTGAAATGATTTGATTTCTATGATAGCCTATTTTTTTAATAACACGGGACTGCAAGAGCCATTTTAAATGATCAAGGAACGTAATAAGAATTCAAATGCAATACGGAACACAATAAAAGCTAACTTCACAGCTGTTTGTTTTTATTTGGATTATTTATATTTTGACAGTATTTGCATTGGAATATTTCCTCCTTATCTAATCTCTCTTTTAAGCTGCACAGTGTTTCTAAATAAATTAACGTAAATAGGATTGTAAAAATCAGTCATATAACCTACGATTTTTAATTCAATTTTTGAAAGGTTTAAAAAGAGTATTGATATTCCTGAAACTGTATAATAATAGCTTTCTTGAAGAAATAAGTGTAAACAAATACCTTTTTTAAAAGACACATGAAAGCCAAAAGTTGGTCTTAGGGCTGTCAAAAAGGCTGAAAAACTCAATTCGAATTCTGTACTTAAATATGATCAAAATTCGCATTATATTCGCATTTACATTCGAATGTGGATTTTTATTTTAAATTCAACGAATATTTTAAATTCGAATTTTTTTTTTACAGCCCTAGTTGGGTCTTGGTATTGGCTCAATTTCCCTCTCCACTCACTCAAATGGCTCATTTTCATTAGTTATGTTAATCAGAGAAGCGGTAAGCAAGACCACCAAACTACTTTTTTATGACCTAGTACATTTTATTCAATTGAGGTTTTTCCTTTACATTATATAAATTTTATGACTAAAAATCTCTAAAAATTGTTGTGATCATCAAGTAAACGGAATGTGTTGTGTATTCATCTCCACAAGTTTCAAACATATTTTTCAATAAAAAAAAGAAAAAGAAAAAATACACATATTATTCCAGATTCAATTTGACATCTAAAAACTAAAAAAGTAATAATAATAACAAATACTGACCTTGACAGAGTTATCTCTGTCATATCCTTTCCTATTTTTATGATTTAGTTAAGTACTAATAAAAAATTGTACAACTTAAATTCTTCAATAAGAATTTAGCCATTAATAAGACCTTTATTATACTATTATATATTTTTTACTTTAGACACCACCAAAAATATCTAATAAAATTTTATTAAACGTAAGTTTTACATAGAAGAGGTGTATTTAAGTGCATTTTTAATGTACAATACGGGTCAAAAGTTTGGAATAGTTACATTTTTTTATTAATGTTTTTTTTTTAAATAACTGTTTTCTATTTTAATATATTTTAAAATGTAATTTATTCTTCTGTTGGCAAAGCTGAATTATCAGAAGCCATTACTCCAGTCTTATTTCTGATAAATAAGTTTTTAAATATTTTTCAAATGAATGCAGCCCTGCTGAGCATAAGAGACTTCTTTCAAAAAAAAAAAACCTTACAGATATATCTGATTAATTTAATCAGGTCCAAACAAAACAAATAGAGCATCATGTCAAATACAACTTGTGGATGTGCAGTCTGTTCAGACAAAGGTTGGTTTAACGTCCACTTTAAAGTTCACAACAGGATGTGCAGAGTGGTAGAAGTCCTCATCCTCGCTGTCAGAGGTCCCTGAGGTGAGGCTGTCTGTGGAGTCGTAGGGGTGATGACAGGCCCCACAGTAGGGCCGCTGGTAGTAATAGTCCTCCGAGCTGCTGGAGTCTGAGTCTGAGTAGTCATATAGCTCCTCTGAGTGTTTAACCCCCTCTATCAGTCCAGCAGATGCAGGCTGAGGAACCTGTCCCGTGAAAGGCGTTATGGAGCATTTGTGAGACGAACATTCCCAACTCTCCTGTCCCGAGCCACGTCGTGCCTGTGCCTTTTCATCCTTTCTTCTCCTCCTTCCCTCATGCCACAAGTCAGGTCTTTGAGAGCCATCGTCCCTCAACTTTTCATGGTCCATTAGTGCTGATGCCCTCCTGCGCCCTGGAGGAACCGAGCCTGGAAAATAGTAAGGGGGAGGTCCAACTCTTGAGGAGTAAAAAGGAGGTCTGCGTTTACGCATGAGATAGGGTGAGATGGTGGGGAAGAAGAACTGTAGAGGAGATCGAGGAGAAAGAGCCGTGTTCAGTTCATCCGGATTGAGGGACAGGCTTCGCGCCCGGTCGGGTGATTTGACGGAGCTGCTTACAGCATCCACGCTCAGGTCCTGCAAGATCTCCACCAGCTGCTCATTGGTTACAAAACCCAGTCGTCCTGTTGGTGACATGGCGGGAAGCTCAACAGAGGCCAATGGCACTGGAGACTCTACCTGAGGAGAACTACATCGAGTGGGACCTAGTGGAGAGGAACCCTGGGCTAAATTGTCCTGATCTGAAGGCACACCTAGTGGCTTCTCCGAAATCTCTTTTCCAAGACCTGAGTTTCTGAGATTGTTCATGGTTGGAACTGCATCTTCTGTGCTTTCATTCAGACTCACAACCTGAGAGACCTCATTGGAAGAGTTATCTTGAGGAGATGAAGACAGAGGAACTTCTGTAGCTACTGGACCTTCAGGGGATGTTTGCTGTGAGGTAGTGTGAGCATGAAGCGGTGGAGGAGGTACATAGGGAGGTGGAGAGAGAACTCTGGTGGGAGCAACTTCTGAGTATTTTATTAGCGTTGGAGAATCAGGAGATACCACTGTGGTTTGGGTGGAGGTGGAGTTGAGGTTCGTGTTGGAGGAGCCCATTTCTCCTTCATCCAAGGGGTGGCTAGCAGTCATCAGTTTGAGCAGCTTGTCCTTGGCATTGTTCACTTGTTCCTGTAGGCTATCAATAACGGCATTCTTCTGCAAATATGGAGGACACATGGGAAAAATGGTTTAAAACCTCATCGCCCTAATCATTATCTAAAACGACTAAGTAGGTGTATGGTTTAGGTGCCAATTTTACAGGATGTGAGATCACAAAGCGGTGCCTTGAGGAAATGTAAAACAAAGGATCCAGCCTCACTTGTGGGGTAGTGACGCAAAACACACTGCTGTCCACACCCAACGCTGGAATTCATCATCACTCGCTCACACAAACCAGTAATCGCAGTGTGGACAAAACTAGTTCCATCGCTTTACTCAGAGCAGTGTAATCAAATGAACTTTGTGTTTGCTTGAAAAAATCCTTTAAACCAAGACCTAAATCGCTAAATGCAAGTCCTCCTATAGCTTTTAAGCTACATCCACCACAATCAGAGTCTGACTCCATGTGCTGTATGCCTGTGTGACTGATGACTGATGGTTTTGCAGCAGCCAATTAACTAAAATCCCATAGACTTCCTTTGAAATTGTATCTGTCTATCTATCTTTCTGTCTGTCTGTCTGTCTGTCTGTCTATCTATCTATCTATCTATCTATCTATCTGTCTGTCTGTCTGTCTGTCTGTCTGTCTGTCTGTTGTCTGTCTCTCTACCCACTTACCTTTCAAATAGTCTAGCTAGAAACCATTCAGAACACCTTAGCAACCAACAAGGAACACCAAAGTAACCATCTAGCAATTCTGTAGCATAATAATACACACAATATTATGTATTCAAAATACATAAGGCTTAAAGGATTAGTTTACTTCCAGAATAAAAATTTCTTGCAAGATGTAAAAAAATGTCATCCAAGATGTTCATGTCTTTCTTTCTTCAGTAGAAAAGAAATTAAGGTTTTTGAGGAAAACCTTCCAGGAGTTTTCTCCATATAGTGGACTTCAATGGGAGCCAACGGGTTGAAGGTCAAAATTGCAGTTTCAATGCAGCTTCAAAGGGCTCTACACAATCCCAGCCGAGGAATAAGGGGCTTATTTAGCGAAACGATCGTTCACTTTCTAATTTTTAACCACAAATGCTCAACTACGTAATGCGTGAAATCGCGGACGCGCATCGCAGAGCTAGTGCAAGATGAGCATTTGTGGTTAAAAAGTATATAATTTTACTTTTTTTTTTTTTTTTAGAAAGTGAACGATCGTTTCGCTAAATAAGCCCCTGACATGGGGGTGAGTAAATTATCAGGAAATTTGTATATACCGAAAGTGAACTAATCCTTTAAGGCGAAAATAAAATCAGACGTACATCTGAGACGGCACAGAGGATGTGGATAAGCAAAGTTTACTTTGGGCTTCAGGATAGCACATGTCCCTCTAGGTTTTGAGGTGTTTAGGCTATAAATGCTAAAAGGATCAAAAGTGAATTGAAAAGCTTTGCTTTGAATAATGAAGACGTAATAATTATCGTTACCTCATTGATGAGTCTTTTCATGGAGTCATTTTCTCCAAGTAGATAATAGATCTCATCCTCACTGTACATGGAGTGTGTGGTCTTGCTGGGACTACTGAAGTATTTGGCCATTTGACTGGGGTGAGAGTTTGTCTCCTCTTCAAACTGTCTCCACTGGGTCAGCTAGAGGGAAGAATAATAATGATGAAGATGTAGGTACAGCAAGAGTATTAAATTATATACATTATCAAGTGTTTCTATTGAGTATTCAGTTACTGAATTATTTAATTATTGTGCAATTTTTTTGTGTGTGTGGGGGGGGTGGCATTATCATGTCTCATTGAGCAAATGTTTCCCCTTTTTGCCAGCCTTTTTATCTTAACCACACACAAGCTCTTTGGTTCTGATCGATCCACAATGAACTGTGGATCAACATTAGCAGTGTCCTCTCCAAATGTGCAGCACACATTGTGTAAACACATTTGATGTTTGATGCTGACTCATCACCTGGATCTGCCTCTCCTGCGGTAGATTTATCGATTGGCTGTGCCTCAGCATAAGCCTCTTGATTAAGTTAGAAACTCCAGAAACAAAGACTGACTCAGAGTTTGATTTCAAATCACAAGACATTGGCAGTGGATTTACTGGGACGTACTTGAGGGACAAACAGTAGACAGTTAATGGCCATTGTGCAGATGAAGATGGCTCCAGACACTACACTGTAGACCACATTGGGCCAGGCGTACAGGTAAAGAGAGACAGGTACGGCCACAGCGCTCGACATGGAGACCAGGCAGACAGCACCTATGATGGTCATAGACTGGTTTACTGGAGGTAAGCTCACATTGCTTGTCAGGCCGGCAAGATACGTGCCGTACAGGAGGAGACTGCCCTGCAAAAGAGCAAAGAGAGTCTGTGTAAGCATATAAACTGTAATGTAATTCATTCCTATGAAGGCCAAGCTGAATTTTACCTTAAGCACAGAGAGCAGGATTACCCACAGGTCAGAGTAGAGAGAAGAACAGGAGTCCAACTGGGACAGAGAGTAGGACGCGTCCCTTTCTACAACCTGACAAAAAAAGAAACAACACAAAATACTTTACATGCCATAAATTATTTAAGCTTGCATCGGTCATCCTTTTAATGGCTCTTTATATCCCTCTATATTGAAATAATGGCTGTGAAGCTTCCATTGAAGTATGACTTCCCTGCTTTAAGAATGCAAATAGATTCTGAGTTTAATGAGGCTCTTTTCCTCACACAGAACAATCACATAGTGATAGAGAAGGCTTGAAATACAGCACACAATGGACTACTTCTATAGTGAATTATTTTGTCCATTTTTGAGGATGACAGATATATGTGAAAATTCTATAGAAAGTGGATGCACCTTCACCATAGCACTGATAGAGCGAGAGCACTTGATCGGATCCGTCAGACCCCATGCTGCTAGAACAACAACATCCACTAGGACCAGCAGAGCAACCAAACCCATCAGCTGAATGTCTCTAATAATCTGAAACACAAGTGAACAAAGTACTATGGTGAAGCCAGCGATATCAAGCAACGATTCATAGCCTGTTCATGCACAAATATATATTACAGCTCACCACTCTCTTGTCGGGCACACGCTGAGTGAACACTCTGTAAAGCCGCCATGTTTTCCCAAGAATGGGGCCAAACACCAGAGAGCTGCCGATACACAGTGTCCACATCCGCGCCTGAGATGAAAATTGAGATGGTACAGAAAAATGATTCACACTATTTAACACGAGAACAGCTTTTAACTATACAAATCATGAGACTGTTTGTTAAACTGAACCTGGAACCTGTTTAAATCCACAATGAAGACAAAAAAGGGCTCAACAATAAGGATGACCTGCAGGAAGATTTTCAGCTGTCACTGAAAATTATCTTGATTTTGCAAATCCATTTTAATGCCTTGGGAACTCAAACATTTGTTCATCTCTCATGTATTCTACACTGCTGTTGAAAATTCTGATGATTTGTCATCAAGACAATAATGTGTGTAGATTTGTAGCAAAAGCATTTGTATGAATTTATATAGTTATAATATGGCTGTATAATTTCCTGATTAATGCCAATTTCTTTTTTGTAATGGGAAAAATAAGGAAATTACAAAATACACTACCATTCTAAATAATACAATAATATTGTAAAATATTATTACAATTTAAAATAACTTTTTTCTATTTGAATATATTGTAAAATGTAATTTATTCCTGTCATGCAAAGCTGAATTTTCAGCATCATTACTCCAGTCTTCAGTGTCACATGATCCTTCAGAAATCATGCTAATATGCTGATTTGCTGCTTAAGAAACATTTATTATTATCAGAGTTGAAAACATTTGTGCTGCCTAATATTCTTTGCAGAAACTGAGATACATTTTTTTAAGGATTCTTTGATGAATAAAAAGTTCACACACACACACACATATATATATATATATATATATGTGTGTGTGTGTGTGTGTGTCTATTATATATACAGTATATGCAACTTTTCTTTTTGTAAAGGGAAAAATACAACAAATTACAAAAGATAACTTTTTTTTACCCTTTTTTTAAAACCACTGCTAATCCATATTAAACAGCAACACACTCACATGCAGACATACACAACATTCAAATAACTAAATCCAGAGACATTTCTAGCATAAACAACAGGTATGTAATCAATCACAGATGTATGGTTTGAGAAGCCTTACAGCTTAAAGTAAACAAGAATTCTGCTAAACATGTTTGGAAAGTAAAGGAGGTTTATGGTGTTGTAAAATGTAAACAGCCATTTAGCAATTCAGAGCAATAAGCCAGCTGTGTGATTTATAGGACTGCTTTAGTTATACTTTCATATAGGCAGGTACATAGAGAAGAGGGTCTTAGTTTTTGAACGTCAACTCTATCAGACTACCTAAATAACTGTGTGTGTGTCTGTGTGTGTGTGTGTGTGTACCTGTAAGACAGCTCTTGATCCTGCTCCTGACAGCGGTGCTCTCTCCTCCACGGCGAATAAGAAGCCGCTGCTGTATGTGAGTACACTGCCACACAGAGTCAACACATTCAGATTGGGACTGGACATCTTCACTATCCTGTGTCAGAGATACACAATCAAAATTCATGTTGGCAGCCATAGTCATTGGACAAAAAGACCACCTGTAAAGCAATAAAATCATGTTTGAGATCCAGAGATCCTGTACCTGTTGTTTTTGAAGCGCAGAGTGAAAATGAGGAAGAAGAGCGCCAGCAGAATCCCACAAGAGAGCAGCGTCCAGACGACAGCACGAAGAGCAGGAGACAGCGATCGACTCTGTGCATCCACACCCCTCTAGACACAGACAAACAGCACAACTTAATGAATGTATACACTACTGCATGTTTTTTTTAATGTTCTATCAAGTTTCTTATGCTCACCAAGGCTGCATTTATTTGATCAAAAATACAGTAATGACAGTAATATTGTCAAATATTATTACAATTTAAAAACACTTTTTTTTTTAAAACACTATGTAAATATATATTTTAAATGTAATTTATTTCTTTGATCAAAGCTGAATTTTCAGCATCGTTACTCCAGTCTTCGGTGTCACATGATCCTTCAGAATCGTCTCTAGGTTACGTATGTAACCATGGTTCCCCGAGGGAAATTATTAGAGGAGCCAGTTCGGTGCCCTGAAGCGGATGACCGGCAGGGAACGACTGACCTGACTGCTGTAGCACCCTCACTTGAGGGGGCGAGCTCTCCCGTGCCGTACCGTTGCCGGGCGGCAGCTGGGATTTTTGCTCGTCGGAGCTCACTGAGCCCTGAAGCACCGAGGTGGCAGGGGTATCAATGAACCTCCGTGAGGGCACTGAGGAGGATTGGGCACCGTATACTGAGGTGTTATCCTTTCCTCTCCAGGTGGGCTGCCCTCAGGGACCTGACAATGGTAGGACCATTTAGCCGAGGTCCTCTTAGACAAAATAACGGTCCGCAGATCCGTTTTCGGTCTAGAAGACCCCGACTGAGAGCGTCGCCCCGACCCCCGATCTTTCTGTGGAGGGGTGCGGGTTGCAACGCTCTGTTTTTGAGACTGGCGATATGAGGAGCTTGATGGCTTGGGCTGCTGCCGCTCAGCAGCCCCACCCCTGAGCAGGTCAGCCTGGTATGCTTGTAACACCGCCATGGTGTGCAAACATGCGCCAGCCTGACCTGCCGCCGTATAAGCTTTCTCAACCAGACTCGATGTAAGCCTAACGGGCCTGGTGGGAAGCTTCGGGGCCTTCAGGGACGATGCTGAGGATGGGGAGAGATAGCTCGCAAACGTCTGCTCCACCACTGGCATCGCCCCATATCCCTTATCATTCAGCCCCACGATGTTCTTTTGAATAATTCGAGACTGTGGGGCTGTAAATACGGGATAAGTACGGTTTCTCCCACGATCTTGACACCTCGCCCCATATCCCTCATACGCGAGGGACTGTGGTGGCGAGTCCACAGTCTCCTCTGTCTCGACACTCATCACATCCACCTCCTCGGAGGAAGATAGATGAAGCGTCTGGCTCTCTCTCTCTGGGGGGGTGGGAAGAAACCGCAGCGCGGGCTTCCGAACACTGAGAGAGAGCCGCGGATCTAGCGGGTGAGGACCGAGAAAAGGACGAGCCCGTCTCGGATCCCTCCGCTAAATCCACCCGCGATCCCCACGACAACAGTCTGCGCTGGGCGTTCCCAAAGCGACTTCGACTCAGCTCGAGTTCCTGAAGGGGAAGCGGATTTGCTGCTCAAGAAACATTTATTATTATTATTATTATTATTATTAGGCTATTATGTTAAAAACAGTTGTGCTGCTTAATATTTTTGTGGAAATGGTGATACATTTTTTTCTAGATTCTTTGTTAAATCAAAAGTTCAAAAGAACAAAATAAGAAAAATACAAAACAGAAGCGTTTTAACTAGTTGCCTTGCTCAAACTTGTGTGAACTGTTTGTGAATGTAATTGTGACTGTCTCTGAGCGTGGACGGGGGTGAGTGTGTGAATGTACCGCTGCGAGCGCACACAGTCTCTGCAGGACGTCCCAGCCCTGCTGGATGTTCACTCCGGGGTAGATGAAGCAGACGCCAGACTCACAGTGAGAGCTGCAGTTCAGTCCTGCCTCCATCACTGGCCTGAGCTCTATCTCAACTCATACACACATCCTACAGGACAGAAAACAAGACAACTGTTCAACAAACAAGTCACTGATCTTGTCCATAAATAGCAGTGGCATTTAATATTTTGTCTCTACAAATACAGAAAAAAAGTTAAGATGCATTTATATTTGAAAAATACATTTAAACGCTCAATGTTGTCTAGTCATAAGTATCAAACACAATGGTTGGTTACACAGTGATGTGGAATACTCGATTCTGATTGGTCAAATGTGCCATTTTGTGCTCACTGTGCAAAAATTATTATTATTATTTTTTTTGAGAATTCGTGTCATTTTTCTAAAATCGCTGTTTTTAAATATGTTATAAAAACATACCACAATATATTTTAAAATACTTTTTATGAAAATGTATTTATAATATACTATGCATTCAAAATATTCTAAGATCACTGTAGAAGACTGAACACACGATGGTGCTGTTATTCACAGTGTCTTCAGTCTGTAATACAGTCAGAATAAAATAGAGTTACTCTCAGTTTAGTCTGTCTTGGCAATCTGTCTTTATAAGACTGTAAAAATATGAAGTGATCTGTGGTCATTTATGACTGTTACTATTTTTTTCCTATTTGTTAGAGTGATGTAAGGCACAGTTCAGATACAACCCTCATATAATAATAAGACTGAATTGGACTGAACTGGAATTCCAGAGAGCCAGTTGATTTATGTGTAAATAGTATTGATAATAATCACAGTAATTCTTCAGTTCACCTTCAGATTTTTTGGATTTGTTCTACAACCAAATAAAAAGTTCATATGACAGACATATTGAAGCTTTTACACTTTGCAGAAACACAAAATATATACATTTAGTATATAGATTTGACGGATATTTGGTCAGTCCTTCCAAAGTTTGGGACAAATCTAGAAAAATCTGTACACAAAATGAGAAAACATTGTTGATATTTCTTATGTTTAATCATATTTTAATACCAGGCATCTCTGAGTTCCCAAAAAGAAGCTGCATAACATTTTTTCAAAGAGGACATTTAAAGCATGTTATTCAAGTTGAAATTTTGCCTAGATTCAGTTCTGAGCACATTTTTGACATATCAAATGGCCTTTTCTCAGACTCAAACAGAACATAAGAGATCAGCGTCAGACGTCCCTCCTGCGTGACGGTTAGCATTAGAACATAAAAAGTACAGGCTCATTCTCCTCTTCATTACATAATTATACCTCTGATGTTTAAAAACTGTAATCATGTTGATCCTCAGTCCATAATGAAAAAAGGAGGGAAAAGCTCAGGCTTGCCTCCACAACACAAAGTTTAAAGAGCTGCAAGCAAGACACTAAATCCCACATGGATGCACAGATTAGCACTCACAATGCAGTGCTGTGCGTCACATCAGCAAAATAACCGCATGTATGAGCCTGAAAGGGCAAACCGCATTACCTGTGCTGTGATCTTCACATAGTCTGACGTGTTTGAATGTCTACAGCAACGTGTCCCATGTGCCAGTCTGTTTGACGCATGTAAACATGAGCAGTATAGCCTGTATTATGCAGCTGATTTTCAATGCTGTGCTCACCTGTTATTGTATTTATGGTGATATTTTTAAAGCCTGCTTTTGAAATGTTTTAAATGTGGGCGTGTCGATCATCACAGAATGATTACTGAAGGATCATGGGACACTGAAGACTGGAGTAATAATGCTGAAAATTCAGCTTTGCATCACAGGAATAAATTGCATTTTAAAATTAAAATAGAAAACAGTTCACAGACACACGGTTACTAACAAACAAACGTCTCAGGAAACAGACAGATACAAGCCCTGTGCTGTAACACAGCGGGACTGAAGTATGGAGTCAAAGTAAAACTTTTAAAAGAGAAAAATTAGTCATCCAAGAGTCGCCCAACACTCATCACTTGTCTTTCATATACTGATGCAAACCTATAATATGCCGACTAGCATATATCAAACACCAATATGCCATTTTGACATAATAAGATACAAGAACTGTAACGTTAGTTTGTTACAGATGTGTATTTTAATAGGGAGGCATCTGTCAAGCAACTACATCATGTGTAATTTAACATGTGATGCAGGTCTAGGCTAGTCTCAGAAGATATGTGAGACTGAGACTTGAGTCCAAGAGGAAAGAATTCTTACAAATGCTATGACTTTGAAGACTTGAACTAATGAGTCAAGATGAGTCACAGACTGAGCCTCAACCTAGCTGCTGTTTAATACAGAGGCAGCGTGCACTGATTTATATGGAAAAACATAATAAACGTCCCCCATCTATGATGTCAACATATCACAGATTTAATTTGCCATCTACTTGTCTTGTCATAGATGTAATATCACACCAAACTTATCACATCCGTCTGTGAGACTGAAGAACAGCCTAAACTGTGGAGCCAATTTATCATCAAGCTGTCATTCACACTTCCACAATTAGATATCTAATCTTTAAATATTTAATAAAAAATAAGCAAGTATTATTGACATGGACTTAGCTGAAAATATATTAGACTTTAGAAAATATATATTTGAAAATTCTAGTAGTTAATTCAGTTTGACTATAGTGTGTTTTCTTCATTACAGGGACTGTAATACAAAAATTAGCATGCATATTAAATTATAATTTATAGACTTAAAATCCTAATTAATTTATAGCTCCACTAAGGACCTGTAACTGTGATAAGTCTTATGCACGATTAATTGATTTGGCACTTATTGTCTTGTAAGCGTGGTTGAAAATCAGCATGAGCTTTAATACAAACATCTCTAGATTCTTGATATCTGCAACACAAATTAAGAAATCTGATGCATTAACTAATTTGTATATTGAGGTATAAGTGATTAAAATAGTTTATTTCATACATTTCATACGTAGACTTACTTTGGGCATTAAGCTGAAACTGTGCAGTTTTACCTGATGTAACCCTTAAAATGATTGTTATTGTAGTCATTAATGTTTTCAAATGGATGTAGCCATATTAAATCAAATTAAATACATATTTTAACTTCGATGTTACCATATGAAGCATGTTTTCAAGCTGTCTGTCAAAGCATTTTTACAACGCAGTTTCCTGACACTTTAGACTGTGTCTTTAGGTGATTAGGATCATCAAAGCATTAGTTCAGGCATCTCAGTGTTACTAAAATTAAATCTTCTGAGCTAAAACTTGAATTTATGTGTCAATGACTTTGGAAAGGCTATGCATTATAAAGTCAGCTGACGTTATAACACTTTAATTCCTTCTGCAAATGCACCAGCCAGACCATATCTGGCGTTCACATTAAATCCACATTTATTTTTTTTAAACATCAGATGAGTTTAAACATGCATGCATTACGCTATCAGATTCATGTGACATCTCTTGTCAGGGTGGTTTGGAAATTCCTGTAGTTCCTTCCTAAACTTGTATTGTCATCTGTCCCAATATAGATCTGTAGTTTACAGTTTCCTGCAGGCACCACCGGCACAGAGAGGCATTTCCGACCATTTTTCACTCTTCAATGCAGAATGGGGAAATGGTGTAAAGACAGAGCAGAGCAGGCCTATATAACTAGCTCACGACTGGTCAGTTAAGACAGGATAACTAGCACAGGAAGTTCATGTGGCTTTGCTCTTCAAGTTACACATGGATCCTGCTGTCTTCTAGGGGTGTGTCAGATTTATTCCCCTTTGAAGTACACTTATCTCTCATGAAGGATTAAACACTGTATTAGCTGTTTTGTATTTGAGATAAATGATGATTCTCGTTTATTTAGTCATCCCAGTAGGCCTAGGATTTATAGGTAAATAACTAGGCTACTGTTTAACGCTTCTTTTTTTGTCTCATGCTCTGTAATTAAGTACAGACTTCAGAGAAGTGAATGAGACATTGATGATGACTGCACAAAAGCACAGCTAGTGTGTTTGAGGATCATATATGAACAACCCCCCTCACTCTCTTTTAATCCGTTTAGCAATTTAATCTAAACTGCTCAAGCAGTATAAGAATGCCAGTTATTATTGGTTTACCCCCCTCGACTCAACGCCCACTGAGAAGACGACAACAAACCGCGAAATGAAAGTCAAACCGGAAAAAAATGGTATTAACTGCGTTCGTTTTATAAGGAAACTTAAATTTACTTAGCTTTCTTGGTTTTGTATTTCTTAAGCATGCGACTAGGAACGTCCAAATAGCCTACATAACTTAATAAATAAAATAGGCTACTAATATTAATAGCCTAAGTAACAATATAATCACTTCAATAATAATATTTAATGCAATTGTTTTATTATTATTTAATTAAAATTATTATATATAAATAGGCCGATACTATTGCTACATCGTTTATGTGGCCTACAACCGTGTTTAAAAAAAAACAATTCCAGTTAATTTTAGGTGCAGCATCTGCAACATGAAATTGTTTTAGGAAAACAGATTGCAGCAAACCTGTGATCCATGTGAATGAAAGGTGCTCCTGTCCCGACATCCTCGAGCGATCCGATACAAACATCCCGACATCACAAACGACATCACCGCGGCAAAAGTAGTCAGGGGTGATCCGAAGGCTCAGTCTGTAGTTTTAGAGTTTTTAATTGTCTGTTCCATCCATGATGAACAGCAAACAGTGAATGAACTCCAGAAACACTAAAAGTGAGAGCGGCGGACTGAGTCAGACACAGAAAGAGCAAAGAGGAGGAGGCTGTGAGTGAGGGAGGGAGACACAGACAGAGAAAAGCTCATTTTGGAAGTGCACTATAAAAATTGTGCCTGTGCCTAATTACTTTCACTTTGGAATAGGTGTATTCTAATGAATTCAGGTTAACATTTTAAATAGGCTATTTTTTAATTTTTAATTACATTAAAATTGCACTGATGTTGTTACTATTTTGTGCAATGCAATGTTTATACATTTTAATGTTTGAAACGAGATTACTACTTACTCGTTTAGCCTACTACTTTTGCACTTTATCCATCTTAAAAGAAGATAGCAGCTGCAGAGTTCATTGTTTGTCTGACTTCTCATAACGTGTGTTAGTTGATCTAACTGAGAGGTCTCGCGGGACAGGGCGGCGTGTGGGACAGGGTGGACTCTGTACTGCATGGGAGTAATTATAAAAACAAAAAATATCATAATACACTTCAGTGGAAAGAAATACACTCCTGTTTATCACACCTGCTCCATTACGCAGTAGTGAGCGCATGCAGGTTACAAAGCAGACTTTTTTCCGTCTTGTTTAAAAAAAAAAATGTTTTTCACATAGCTGACTGATGATTTGGGGGCTCGGTGAGTCGGTGACGTCATCTCGCTCCAAGTGCGCAAATAATAACGCAGAACATAAACTCAATGCGCAATCAGAACCATAAGGGGTTATTAAAACTTCACAGGTTTATTGTGTGAGTCTAGTCATTCGGTAAGCTTTTCCTTGGAAAGGAACGAAAAAAAAAAAAAAGAAAAACCTTGGGTGCTTTTTCTTTAGTCAAACTACAGTAGCCTACAGTATAAAATAGTCCTTTTAGTTCCGTTATCATATTCCATGAGCCAGTTTTGCTGCCAAATATCACGTGCAATGCAATTGTCTATGTTTTTTTTATATAATTATTAAATATTATTATTTTAGAAAATGTAGAAGCACTTCGTTGCCTGTTTCCGTCAGCGTCAGTTGTGATTTACACCAGCAGATGTCGCTGTCGAGCTCATACAAAGTCAAATTCATACACAGACGCCTGGAATGATGTTAAAGGGGTCCTATTATGCTTTTTCACTTTTTTAATTTTAGTCAGTGTGTAGTGTGTATGTTTGGGCATAAAAAAGATCTAGAAAGTTACAAATCTCAAAGTCCACTCCAAAGGGAGATATTTCGTTTTTTAAAAATCCCTTTTCAAGAAC
>NW_015653464.1:123774-133252 GCF_001515625.1 Sinocyclocheilus rhinocerous | reverse complement strand
GCAGTACTGAAACGCCGTCTAAGCTGTTCGCCAATCACAACGCACTGGGACAGCTAACCAATCACAGCACATTTTGTTTTTCGGAAGGCGGACCTTCATCAAAACCGGAACTAATCGAGCCATTTGTGCCAGGCTGGGGAGAAAGGTATTTTAATAATGTAAATTATGTAAAAAATAATGCGTTTTTCGAACCACCAAGCATGAGAGCATGTTCTAGTACACCCCCAAAACAAAATCAAGACTTTGTAAAAGAGCATAATAGGACCCCTTTAAAACATTTAAAAGCAATATCAAACTGGGCACAATATTTAAACTGTACCTCTTATTTAAATAATATTAATTTAAACAATTTGCAATCCAACTATATTAAGGAAAATGGATATGCCCCCCTTAGACTTTGTGAAAAATATGGTTGAATTATTGGGTAGAATTTGAATTCTTGATGTGCAGGTTGGCATCAGATATTAAATGGTTTAAAGATTGTTATATCTCCTCATCTCTTTTCTACTACTGGAGGCTCTCGGACTGTTACGTTCCTTCTTGAGTCTGAACCTGGTTAACCTCAGGACAGATGCAGGGCTTCCAGGCTCATGTTCCAAAGACCTGCTAAAATTTTCATCCGCATGAGGCAACAGTAGATGGCTGTCTACTCAGTTACGGAGTAAGGAAAGAGGAGATGGTGTACAACCAGTATGCCCAATAACAACAGCATATGGCCAATGATGGCTGCACAAATTTAGGAGCATACAAAGTTACATAGCCAGATTATCACTTTTAAGATTTTCTTCAGAAAAAGAATATCATGCATAAACATGCATTTAATAGCTGGATTTACATGATTCCCACAGTCATGGAAAACCTGGATAACCTAGATAACTTGGAGATTAAAAAAATATATATATAATAGCCTATAGAAAATGAATGATTAGATAGGCTGCATTTTCTATATTGTGCTCTATAAGATGTAAAAGCAACTAAAACCATATATTTCATTGGCTAGATATTGATTTTGTGTTGTGTAAAAGTTGCTCATAAGCCATAGTGTTTTTTCTGAGTGGTGAGCAAATTGCTCTTTTCAAACTAAGCGTTTGAAATGATTAATCATTAAAAATATTATCAAAAATCACATAAAAAAATCAAGGGAAACATCAAGAAAAAAGTCATTGAAATTCATTGGTCAAAAATCTAGGAACCTATAGCCTAACACTGCATTCCTCACTGTTTTTGTTTTTCTTGAAAACGTGTAAAGCCATAAAAACTCTGTATACAAAGCTTCGCATTGACCTAATTGCAGTCTATGTTTGATATCTACGTCTGTGAAGGTTACTTTATACATTAGAAAATATGATTCCACTTGACCTGGTCAAAAGTCATTACATAGCACTGCAATTATCTTTATGGCTGAGCTGGATTTCAAGATGTAACTTGCATACACAAAGAAATCACCGGTGACATGATGACAACACTCACCTTGGTATGTCATAAAAGGTCAATATTGTAATGGAAAAAAACCACAGAATAATCCTAAGAACACAGTTCCTCGTTCCACCCACCCACTCTAGTCATGGCACAGCTATTACTCACCTCCTGTGGCAGGCAGTCCTGCCCAGAATGACAGGTTATGGATGCTCATATGCTGCTGTGTGAATGTGGCTCATATTCCTACATGTTTAAAGACTGTTATTCCAGAATAAGGATCTGTCATGTGTGCTCGACAACAGCACATTCTCTGTAGAGTGAGCGCTGGACATTGTACAACGCTAAACTTTGTTCACAGCTCTCAATTTACAACCATTTAAATGTGAATGCTTCAATTTCATCCTGGCATCTTTCATGCATCTCAAGTTGCAAGTAATTGCAGCTATACAGGTACATGCACACACGCTAACTGCAACTACTAACTCATCCCCAGCCATTGCTTAATTAACTTTACACATACAATATTTTCTTATGTTTTCTGTTTTAAAATCAACCGCACACATTTTTCAGTGTCACAGGACTTGTATTTAAGTATGAATTGGTATGAGGAAGATTCTGAATTATTTAATTATAGGTTTAGTTGATCTTTCCTCAGAAAGATGCAGTATCCCTCATGACGTGAAGACTAAACCTCAGACACCCACACAGCTGTCAGCTTGCACATTCCTGTGGTTCAAGGACAAAAATATAAAAAGTACCACAAACAGCCATGCATTTAAAATGTGAGACGCAGGACAGTGAAATAAAAAAGAAAAAAATAAATAATTAAAAATAAAATAAAAATAAAATAAAATAAAGGGCTAGAGGTGCATAAAAAAAAAAACTATAGACAGATCCTTTCATCCAAAAAATTAGATGCCCCTTAAAACAGATATAAACTCAGAATTCAGAGAAAAAAGTACAAACTGCAAAATGTAAACTCTCAATTTTGAGAAAAAAGGTCAGAATTGTGAAATATAAACTTGAAATTGTGAGAAATAGTCAGGATTGTTATAAACTTGTGATTCTGAGAAAGAAAGTCCAAATTGCAAGGTATAAACTCAGAACTTAAAATTGCAAGACGTTAACTAAAAACTTTAAGATATAAAATCAAAATTGCAAGAAATAATAATATATTCTATGGTCGTAATGAAATGAAGTTCAGGAAGCCTATACCCAAAGTACATCTCTATAACTTTTGATAGGTCTTAAGATTGATCATACATCTCAAAACATATAAAAAGTTTAGGGAACCCTGTTCTAGCTAATAGATATTTTGTTCTCGAAACTTGTAGCAAGACATTTAGAGGCTTTTCTGAACTCCACTATGAACATGAATTGTTTGCTCTCAAGGTAACAGAGACTAGAGAAGAGATAAAAGATGTGAAAAGAACCATTTAACACATTTTAGCATTAAGCAAATGTGCATGCTATGAGAAAGCCACATCTCAGAACTCGCAACGGTATATATTGAGGTGCAGTGAAGTGAGGAGAGACCCTTTCAATGTGCTGTCAGTAGGGTGCCATGGGGCTTTGAGCTCCTAACAAGTGTTTAAAAAGTGGTCAAACAAACTGCAGGACAAATAACACATCTGTCCCTCAAAACCCATCAAGGATTAGACAATCCTCACAGAGAGCGAAAGCAGGACCAAATAAAGTGGAAAAAGAATGGCATCAATTTGTGTTACCAGGTCTTTCTCCTTCAAAGAAAGAGTGTCCTGTATAGAATAAACCTTTGAATTTGGAAGGTGAAAAGAAAGTCCCTCTGTATTCAGGAGCAGTGATGAGATGGCATTTTCATATGCAAATGCAGGAACTCAGTCCTGTATGTTCACTGGCTAAATCCCTGACCGTCTGAACTGACAAGTGTCTGGCTAATGGATTCTGAGGGGAATCAATCTTGCCAACTAAAACACATTTAAATTTCAATGATACCTTGAATGCAACATTTTTTTTTTACACAGAAGTTAGAAGTTACAGAAGCAACAGGTAATCATGCTGAATATGTTCAGAACTTCATACATTTACAAAATGTTAGCCAGAAGCATCGGAACCCCATGATCACAAATGAAAAGTATTCATTAAGAGATTGGAGGATGATACATAACATGCAGAAGGAGAAATAGGTGTCTTGGCAATGAATTAGGAATGAATTTTCATGACTTATTAATGTATGGCCACATTTTATTAAAATAATCCATTGTTTCAGTTAAATTGTGGCTATGTTGTACTAATTTGCTCCCTTGCTTTAGTGTAATTAAATCATGCTCACTATTTAACAAAAATTAGGGTACAAACATGGTTTTCACACCTTGCCTAACCCTGGGTTATTGTCTTTCTAAAGCCAGTTTTTAACCCAGGCTAAAGGTACTGTATGTTTCACACTTGTAATTTAGAAGTGGGGTTATGAATGATCGACTGTTAACCCCAGGTAAAGTATAAGCAGTGTGAAATGTGAGGCAAGAGCTTGGTTACTATTGAAACCTTGGTTCTCTGATGGATGTAATGAGACATTGTCCCAATCCTCTGAACACCTCTGATCTTGAGGGCAGGATCAGGCTCCAACTGAGCCAACCAGTGGCTTGCTCTGGGAGACGTGCTGTTTCTCAGACATGATACTCTTTGATGATACTGCCCATATCCAGGCTTACCACTATATAAAGCAATGTCACCTCGCAAACTGAATTGGGTAGCCCAGTCTGATACAGGGGCCCAGGGGCCACACCATAGAACATGAGGAAGCAGGAGTAAGCAAGTGGGCATACATTGCTTTGCAGCACAGCACCTGGAGGAGAAGCATTTGCGTGCGTAGATCGCTGGTGCTCAATGCATGGCCATCATGTCCATGAGAACCAATGACATCGTTTACAGGTGTAATATGCAGTGGATGAGAAATTTGCTCTTTTTTCAGAAATGACTCCCTTCAGTGCCTGACATCGCCTTCTCCTTCAAAATTAAAGCAAAATTTTAAACAGAAGTCTCCCCAACTTGATCCTCCACTGGGAAAACGAACATGGTTTGTGCCATCTTTTGGGCTGGACTGCAGGCGTTGAGCAAATGTCCATTCACTGGACCACCAACCTCAGGGACCAATTAGAATCCTTGGGAAGGCTCTTCATCGTGGGCTGGCAGGAGGAAGACCCTGTTTTCTTCTGCAATCTCTGGCACTGAGATCGTACTGGGGGCTTGGTGTGTGTTGGAGCTGGGACAGCAGAAGGGGCTGCCGATGACCTCAGTGGCCGAGGTGCGGTGAAGCAGGATGTGCTTTACGGCACTACCATGAACTGCTAGGTAAAGGCCTCCACCTCTTCATCGAACAGTCCTGCTTGGGAGATAGGGTGTCAAGGAATTTTACCTTCTTGGCCTCCTTCATCACAAGCTCCAACCACAAGTCATGCTTCTGCACCACCATTGTGGCTATCACCAGACCAAGGGCTTGTGCTGTGACTTTGGTCACCCAGAGGGAGAGTATGATCGCCGTGCACAACTCTCTGAGGTCCTTCAACACTGTGGCCAAGTGTACTTGCCAAGGCATGAAGGCCAGAAGCGTCCTGACTAGATAAGCATAAGCTCACACCGCTATTGATGACGCAAAATAAGCAGATCGCATCAGAAAACAAGGCCAGCAGTAGGGGGAGAAGAGATGGTTCAGAAATGAGCATTAATGCAGCCTTAATGATCCTAATGAAAGGTTTAGCTGGCTATTACTACCGGTTTCCCTAGAAATTATATTTTACTTCTAGATTTGAATATAAGAGGACTGTAGAACTGTAGGAAAGCTCTGGCTTTATTCCAGAAAAACATGCAATATTCATTTAAAAAAATTGACCTACACACAAATTATTATAATAATTTTTTATTAATATAGTACCCCACATAAGAAGTGCAAAAACATGTTTATAGACCATTAGAGGAGTGAATGTTATTCAAATCTGCCTTCATCATCTTAAAAAAAAAATACATTCTATCTTGTCACTGATATATAGAAAATATCATAAAATATTATTTAGTATAAAAGCCTTAGATACGAATTTTAAAACTCTGAAATAATGATTGCATTAGTTATTTGCATAGTCAGTATTGGTTAAGCCTAAGAGTGTAAGACACATGTGAAGAAACTAAAGAAATTGAGTTTATAAAACACACAGAAAAAAGGGGTTTAAAATTGTACCTTTTGGGCACAACAGCTTGTCCCAGCAGCACTCTTTGAAGGCGATCGGCAGGCACGCTGTTGTCTTCGTCCGAGTCAGCGTCGCTCTGAGGGTTGGAGCTGCAGGGAGAGGTGCATTCTGGGGAGCACAGGTAGTGCATCAAGGGCAGGCGATACTTCCCACAGAAATCCACAAACTTGATGTGACGAACGCATGAGTCAAAGTAAACACCTGGGAATGAGGTGGTGAGATATGCTGTTGTTAGAAAACGGTTTGCATTGACTAAAGGCCTATTCACACCAAAGATGATAACTATAATGATAAATATATAGTTTTAAATTTAAAAGAATATATATATATAACATATATAGTGTTATATAAGAATATATATAACACTATATTACTCACCCTCATGTCATTTCAAACCCATTAGACTTTTGTTCATCTTGAAACAGAAATTACAATATTTGTATGTATATTTATGCATATTTTACAATCTCTTTATGAACTTTTTAAAGCTTCAAAATGTTGGTTGCGTGGACTTTCAAAGGAGAGACAAAATATATGACATTATACACTGCCATTCAAAAGTTTGGGATCAGTAAGATTTTTAGTGTTTTTTAATGGAGTCTCTTGTGCTCATCAAGGCTGTATTTATTTGATCAAAAATACAGAAAAAAACTATAATATTGTGAGATATTATTTCAATTTCTAATATTGGTTTTCTGTTTTAATATATTTTAAAATATAATTGATTTCTGTGACGCAGCGCTGAATTTTCAGCATCATACTCCATTCTTCAGTGTCACATGATCCTTCAGAAATCATTATAATATGCTGATTCATTATCAATGTTGGAAACAGTTGCGCTGCTTCAATTAATTTTTTTATTTTTTTTGGAAACTGTGATACTTTTTTTCTGGATTCTTTTATGAATAAAAAGTTAAAAAGAACAGCATTTATTTAAAATTAAAATCTTGTCTATCTAGTCTTTACTATCACTTTTTATCCATTTAACACATCCTTGCTGAACAAAAGTATTCATTACTTTCAAAAAAAGAAAGAAAAAAATGTACTGACTCCAAACTTTTGAACGGTAGTGTATATTGTAACACAAGATTTCCATTTTGAATAAATTATGTTTTTTTTTTAGTGCTGGGCAACGATTACAATTTTTAATCGCATGATTTTCTGCGATTAATCACACGATTATCTGCGATTAATCGCTATTAATCACATTGTTATGCACAAAATTCAATAATGAATTCAAAAGTAGTGTATTGTGCACTTTTTTTGCACAAAATTCAATAATGAATTCAAAAGTAGTGTATTGTGTAATTTTTTCATTTAAAAGTACTGATATATGAACAAAAGTGCAATAACATTTGGTTTGCAAACACTTTAAACAAATAAGGTGCTTTTTTTTACAGCAGTATTCATTTTACATAGTAGCAGTTAAAATATTTATTGTAAATCTCAACTTATAACATTAATGCAATCAAGTTAAATATAAAACCAAAGCTATTTGCCACTGCCAGGGCATTAACGTTTTTAGAAAATATTTTATAGTTTGTTATAGAAAAACTAGTTATGCTCAGAGTCCAGAGTCTCGATCATAACATTATAACAAGCACTTTCCGAGTAGAGACCTGCACTATCACGGGACCCAATGCAGCAGAGTGCGGCGCAGGACAACACTTGATGGGGGAGTGCGGGTAGAGACTCGTGTGTACGGGATGCAGGAGAATAAGAGTGATAGATCTGTAAAGCAATATATTGTGAGAGGGCCGTGTGTTACCGCATCCCAAACGACAATAATAAACCACAAAGTTAACAAAACCATGCACTCCACTGTGCTGAGCGAGAGTGCTTCTCTGCTGCCTTCACGTGAAGTCGTGAGCGCTTCATGTGAGTGATGCAGCAGTCTTTAGGTCCACCCTAAATGCTCTCATTGGTTGAGACGCGTGATGACACCCACCCCAAGCCAGTACTGATCAACATCCCCCCCCTCCTGTGATAAGAATCCTGAAAAAAGTATCACAGGTTCCAAAAAACATGAAGCAGCACAACTGTTTCCAACATTGATAATAAATCAGCATATTAGAATTATTTCTGAAGGATCATGTGACACTGAAGACTGGAGTAATGATGCTGAAAATTCAGCTTTCAATCACACGAATAAATTATATTTGAAAGTATATTAAAATAGAAACTGTTATTTTAAATTGCAATAATATTTCACAAAAAAAAACTTTTTTCTGTATTTTTGATCAAATAAATACAGCCTTGATGAGCACAAGAAACTTCGGTTAACGGTAGTGTGCATAATATTTAAAAAAAAAATTAAGAAGGGTATTTTCATTTTTGGGTGAATTATCCCTTTAAATGAGAGCACATTATTCTATATATGATAAACATTCAAAACTGTCAAATATCATTCTTATATTATATCATCACTACAAGTACAAGCTGTAATTCATGCTTAGCAGGTTTGTTGTGTCTGCTTAAGTTCACAACGTTACCTAACAACATCCTATAGCTCTATAGTACTGCCATTATAGACATAACTTTGATTCATCTCTGGCTGATAACAAAATACGTTCTGATTTAAACACTAAAACAAGCACTTTCTGTAAAGCTCGAACAATATGTATTGTATTTTTGATTAGTAATATGCATTGCTAAGAACTTCATTTGGACAACTTTAAAGGCGATTTT
This sequence comes from Sinocyclocheilus rhinocerous, assembly GCF_001515625.1. Taxonomy (NCBI): domain Eukaryota; kingdom Metazoa; phylum Chordata; class Actinopteri; order Cypriniformes; family Cyprinidae; genus Sinocyclocheilus; species Sinocyclocheilus rhinocerous. Next base: position 124,925 of record NW_015653464.1, on the reverse strand, counting down.
CTCAGTATTTAGATTTTTTTTGCACCCTCAGATTCCAGATTTTCAAATCTGTTCAAGTTGTATCTCGGCCAAATATTGTCCTATCCTAACAATCCATACATCAATGGAAGCTTATTAATTCAGCTTTCAGATTATGTATAAATCTCAATTTAAAAAAATTGACCCTTATGACTGGTTTTGTGGTCCAGGCTCACATATCTAAAAAGAATGCTTACATGTCAGAAGAGCTTTTTTTTTTTTTGCAAATATTTAGTAATATTTGCTATTTATGTGAACATTATGTGAACAAGATATTTTTAAATCAGATTTTTTTTTTAAAGTCGGATTCATTTAAAATGTTTGCATGATTATTATTTTTTTCCAGTTTATCATACTATACCACATTATATGATAAACACCATATTATAATATTATGTATTAAATACTTAATATACATGTAAATTACATATTAATAATACAATAATACTTTTTGGATATCTTAAGAAGAATCAATCAATATGAGCTGCATTGTTATTTTAGTATCCTTAATAAACTATAACAGTTTTTGTTAATATTTTAAATGGTATTTTATATTTTCTGTTTTCATTTTAGTAAAAGTTTTAGTAATTGGGGTTTGTTTTCATAATTTTTATTACTTTTTTATTTTAAACATGTACTTCAAAATAAACTAACCGAAAATGAGAATTGTTGCCTTGGCAAGTAGCTGAAATAAAACTGAAATGAAATAAAAAGTTGAAGTTTTCTTTCTTTCTTTTTATTTAAAGTAATGAATTTTGTATGGTTTTAGTTTCAGTTAATGATAATAACCCTGATGATCTGTTAAATGCTCAGAGGCGGACAAAGTACTCAACTCCATTACTTGAGTGAAAGTACAGATACTGCTTGTCAAATATTACTCCATTACAAGTAAAAGTTGTAAAGACAGATTTTTTCTTAAGTAAAAGTACAGAAGTACTTGCTTTTAAAAGTACTTAAGTACCAAACGTAAATTTCCTTTTTTTATGTCAATGCACTGTTTTATTGTTGTACGTAATACTTGCAATACTTCTGAAGCAACGTACAATACATTACACCTGCTGAATACACGGACTAGCTTGTAGTATCTTTGGAATAAAGAGCTTTTAGAATGTTAAAAACCTATGGGGAAAAAA
>NW_015653464.1:45807-120350 GCF_001515625.1 Sinocyclocheilus rhinocerous | reverse complement strand
CTTGATAGAAATGTAGTGGAGTGAAAAGTACAATATTTGTCTTTCAAATGTAGTGAAGTTAAAGTCATAAGTTCCCAGAAAAAATAATACTCAAGTAAAGTACAGATACTCAAAAAGTGCACTTAAGTACAATACTCAAGTAAATGTACTTTTTTACTGTCCGCCTCTGTAAATGCTTATCCTCAAAATAATTGCAAAATGTGTTTTTCAAACCGTGCAACCTTAAAGGACAAATAGACACACTTTGTTAGCAAGTATTTGCGTGACATCTCAGACTTACCTGTTGAGTTGAGGTGGGACGCTCTGGATGCGATTATCACACAGAACTAGGTAACTGAGGCAGGGTAAGTTAGCTAGTTCAGCAGGGATGGAGGAGATCTGGTTACCGCCCAGATACAACAGCTCTAAGCTAGAGAGAGAGAAGGGTTGTGACAAAATGTTATAAACAAAACAATGTCAAAATAGTGACAAAATCACAGTAAGAACACAGTTGTACATTCATGTATTGTATACTGTAACTAAATTTAAATAATTGTACTTATTTGGGCCTCCCTGGAAGTTTGCCAATGTCCCCTAGTGGGCCCTGACCTGCTAATAAGAACAACTGTATTAAAGTATCTTCAAAATCAATAGTAATTCTGCCCTATGGTTACTGCCACTGATAAAGGATAACTATAGGTTTCTTATCCTGGTAGGAAGCCTTCCAGTGAGGAAATGCAGACATGCAAAAAAGATCACCACTAACACGCAAAGGCTATGAGGAAATCGCTCACCTTCAGCTGTTTTTAAGCCAATACAGATCAGTGTTTCATGATAACAGAGATATCTTCTGCAAACATCCCGATTGTTGTATCACAAACACTTCTGTCCTAGACAACACACGTCCAGCACTTTATGAGATGACTATTAAGTACATCGTTTTGTACCTTTGTCTTTTCTGCCTCAAATCAATGTTTGTAACATTGTGATTCATCTCAAGAGTTGATTTAGTTCATTGCTGAGAATCTTTTTTTAACCTCCCATGGAAATGAAAGGAAACCTTCCTCTCCAAAAGAATGAGGCACTGAGAGCAAAGGAGCGAGTGAGAGATCTTCTAGTGTTTTACCCTACTGGCCACTTTGTCCATTTGTTGTCCTCCCTGAAGAGAGGCATTCATTTTTGCTTCAATACCTCATTCCTTTCGCCAGCCCATCTCGGCTTAGTCTCTACGATTGCCACAGCAGGCAGAGATGGCAGAGGGAAAAGAGGTCCAGATCTCTCGAAAAGGACCAACTCTGTGTGTAATGCGGGCCAACCAAGCGGCAACCTCCCGCTCTCTCTCGTGAAGCCAACACGGAAGTGACTTAAACTGTAATTCGTCAACTGGCCGCTAGAGGCTGGCTGTAAAATGGAGTCAATCCCATAGACTCCCCATGTTAAAATGCCCAACTTTACAGCAAAAAAAAACAAGTTTACAGCCTGGTTCAAAAAATGATTTTGGTCTATATAGCTAATTTTACACTTAAATTTTAAGCGTCTCAGACCCAGACAATTATAACTTGATTATGTACACAAGACAATAAAACTGAAATAAAGAGTTGAAGCAATTTGATCAGTGAGAGAGTTGCTACATAAATGCTAACACATTAGGTATATTTACATTCAGGTAACAAAACTTCACAAATATGCATCCCTACCGTGATAATAGTCACTTTTGCCTTGATGACATATGTGACCCTGGAAAACCAGTTTTTAGTAGCACGGGTATATTTTTAGCAATAGCCAAAAATAGTCGCATCATCCAAGTGGATGCTGCACACTGGTGGTGGTTGAGGAGAGACCCCCCCCACCACATGATTGTAAAGTGCTTTGGGTGAACAACAATACACAATAAAGCGCTATATAAATGCATCATTCATTCATTCAAATACATTGGGGTCATTTGGTATGGGTCAAAATTATTGATTTTTCTTCTATGCCAAAATCATTAGTATATTAAGTAAAGATCATGTTCCATGAATATATTTTGTAAATTTCCTACATTAAATATATTAAAACTTATTTTTGATTAGTAATATGCATAGCGAAGGACTTCATTTGGGCAACTTTAAAGGCGATTTTCTCAATATTTTGATTTTTGGCACCCTCATATTCCAATAGTTTATTCAAATAGTTGTATCTCAGCCAAATATTGTCCTGTCCTAACAGACCATACATCAACGGAAAGCTTATTTATTCAGCTTTCAGATGATGTATAAATCTCAATTTTGAAAAATTGACCCTTATGATTGGTTTTGTGGTCCAGGCTCACATATCTAAAAAGAATGCTTATATGTCAGAAGAGCTTTTTTTTTTTTTGCAAATATTTAGTAATATTTGCTATTTATGTGAACATTATGAGAACAAGATATTTTTAAATCAGATTAAAAAAAAAAAAAAAGTCGGATTAATTTCAAATGTTTGCATGATTATTTTTTCCCCCTGTTTATCATACTACACCATCTCTTCCAATCCACTCTAAATTTCATTTGGATCAAGCTCAATTGGATTTGATTTTCAGTCCGATTTAGCCATCAATCTAACATTACTATTACTAACATCATTTGGTTCCGTGTAAACATAGCTATTGTTAAATACATATAACTACCGCAACAAGGATGTGAGTTTATGCGTGTCAAATCAAATAACCATTGTAGTCATTATAGCAATTTACATTTTACGCTTACTGATATACACTTTCCTACCTAAAATGATGTCACTTCCTGGAGCATGACGTCACACAATGACGTCATGCTCCAGGAAGTTGACACTCAGGTACATTACAAAAATAACATCTGCTCAAGGTTGTGAAATTATTTGAAATTAATATTACGATATAATTAATATATTTTTAAAACTCTTGAGTTTGCTATCTTGTTCAACAAATTAGGACACATAAGATTAGCGACACTGAACCACTTAACGGGAATGACCTAGGAAGTTAGGCGATTTAATCATTAGACTTTAATTACACCGAGCAAACCACAAGAGCAAAGTGTAGTATGGCAGTCCTCCAAAGAGTGGCGGCCTCGACGTGAGCTCCCTAGGCTAGGCTGTGCAGTGTTTTAAGAAAGTCAAGGTGCGTGCAGATGTTTGTGCTGTGCATTACCTGGTGAGACTCTCAATCTCTGCTGGGATGCTCTTCAGTCTGTTTCCTCCCAGAGACAGTGACTGTAGTCGCAGCAGCTGCAGACACTGGCTCGGCATCTCCTCAAACCTGTTCCCACTAAAATTCAGCACTTCCAGCTGCAGAGAGCCAAAGTGCTTGGGCAGAGAAAAGTCATTTAAACGATTGTTCTTGGCTATGAGGGTTTTGAGTTTGGTCAGTCGGGTAATGTCTTCGCAGATGACCGACAGCGTGTTGTTACTGATGTCGAGAAACTCCAGGTTCGAGAATAAAGAGATGGACTCGGGTAAAACCGTCAATCGGTTGTAACACAGGTACAATTGCTTCGTGTCTTTCCGTCGTTTCTCGCTGACCGTGTCCAAACTATTATTGTTCAGATTCAAACGGGACAGATCTAAAACACTCTCGCTGCTGCTGGCTCCTTCATAACCCTCCATTTTAATAGCCGATAACGGAAAAAAAGACCCCTTTCTTCTGGTTCAAGCTGTTTCCCAACACTATGTCCGAGTTTACTTCCAACGCCAAGCGTCCCGATCTTCCATGTGTAACCTAAATAACTCGGCCTAATGGCAGCATTTACACATTACAGTCTTCTTCTTCTTCTTCTTTGGTGTTTATTGGCGGTTGGCAACCCACACATTACAGTCATTATCAAAGACGGTCTGTCTATCAAGCGTTCACAATTTAACATTCATGTTTCGGGGCTCCACTGGAGTTTGGCTCCGCCCGACTGTATTAACCCTTTGCTAGAACTATGGCAAGCCGGTTTAGCTTAAAATACTCCCAGCGTTACTCGTCGTAATTGCATTTTTACTAGTAACAATTCAATTAGAGAGCTCTACAATTAAATTCTTACAAGTAACAATGCCAATTACAGAGCTCTCTAATTCAGTTCTTACTAGCAATAATAATAATAATAAACATTTATATAGCGCTTTTCTAGGCACTCAAAGCGCTTTACATTGTGAGGGGGAGTCTCCTCATCCACCACCAATGTGGCAATTTGGCCAGGACACCGGGGTTACACCCCTACTCTTTACGAGAAGTGCCATTGGATTTTTAATGACCACAGAGTGTCAGGACCTCGGTTTAACATCTCATCCGAATGACGGTGCTTGTTGACAGTATTGTGGCGCTAGGACCCACACAGACCATAGGGTGAGCACCCCCTGCTGGCCTCACTAACACCTCTTCCAACAGCAACCTAGTTTTCCCAGGAGGTCTCCCATCCAAGTACTGACCAGGCTCAACCCTGCTTAGCTTCAGTGGGCGACCAGTCTTGGGCTACAGGGTGATATGGCTGTGATGTAACAATTGTAGTAACAATTATAATTAGAGAGCTCTCTAATTCAATTATTACTAGCAAGAATTCCAATTACAGAGCTCTCTAATTCAGATAGAGAGCTCTATAATTCAATTGTTACTAGTAAGAATTGCATTAAAGAGCTGTCTAATTGTAATTCTTCCTAGTAAGAATGTAATTGCAGAGCTCTTTAATTCAAGAGAGATCCATAATTAAATTGTTACTAGTAACAATTGAATTAGAGAGCTCTTTAATCATAATTGTTACTAATTAAATTAGAGAGCTGTCTAATTGTAATTGTAACTAGTAAAAGTTGATTTAGAGAGCTCTCTAATTGGCATTGTTACTAGTAGGAATTTAATTATGGAGCTCTCTAAATTAATTGTTACTAGTAAAAATGCAATTAGGACGATCTGGTAATATTTTAAGCTAAAACGGCTTGCCATACTAGAACTATCGCGTTGCCTAACATGTTTTATACTACAAATAACTCGAACAAACTTTCCTTTCTTCTCTTCTAGAACGACTTATCCAGTCTCTTATCTTTAAAATCCATGAAATTAATCAAAAGCATTTATTTTCTTTAGTTTTTAGGGTCATTTTGCTGGTTATGCCAGCACAGCTTATTTCATTATAGAAATCAGTTAATTTCTTTTCGTAACCCATCCATCTTCTGTTTTATCTATAGGGTCAGTTCGAGGTGGCAGAGTTTTCATAACTTTGACTGTTTATTTTTTAACAGATAGATTTAATACTACAAGGGAGTACATTTATTAGGATATTTGTCAAACTAGTCATGCTTTGTAACTGGTTTCCCTCAGAAACCAGTGTTTGCTATAGCTAAATTTATTAAAATCGTAACTGAAATAAAGCTATAAAATATAAATATTAGATAAAAACTTATTTAAAAAAAATAGGAATGTTTAGCTGGGAACTAGTAGCCTACTAAAGTGACTGAAACAAGAACTAAAATAAATGAATAAATACACTTTAATTATAATGAAAGCTGAAAATATATAAACAAAGGTTAATTCAAAATATTAATAAATACTATAATATGGGGTGCTGTGTGTACATTAATGAGGAAAAAAAATTAACTTAAATGATTTTAGCAAATTGCTGCAATATAACAAAGAGTGAAAAATTTAAGGGGGTCTGAATACTTTCCGTACCCACTGTATGTCTAATTCAACAAACTAAAATCGAAAACTATACATTAATTAAAACGTTGAAGTGACGCAAAGTTTCAATCAGCAGTGCATTTAAAAAAAATAGGAATGTTTAGCTGGGAACTAGTAGCCTACTAAAGTGACTGAAACAAGAACTAAAATAAATGAATAAATACACTTTAATTATAATGAAAGCTGAAAATATATAAACAAAGGTTAATTCAAAATATTAATAAATACTATAATAGTCTATAAATAATACTCAAATAAACCTAGAAACTATATATGTCTAATTCAACAAACTAAAATCGAAAACTATACATTAATTAAAACGTTGAAGTGATGCAAAGTTTCAATCAGCAGTGATTTAATGGCATTTTATTGACCACTGAATCTAATTACCGGTGTAAAATCTGTAAAAACTGACTAGAAATTATAAATTGGAACGAAATAAATGGATTAACGCAGACATTAAAACATTATGAAAACCTATAAACAATGCTTTTCTGTGCAATAGTATGTCTTTCATGTAACAAAATCTTATAGCCACTTGTGAATTGAGGGAAATATGTAAGCCACATTCAAAACAGTTATGCAGGATACCATTTATTTCCAAAAGGAACATAAAAATAAAAAATCCACACAATAGATCAGAATACATTTTTGTAAGGCTTAAGATATCAAAGGGTTGTAACCTTTTATTTTTATTATTACATTATTATTAGCACAAATTACATTTCAAATAATAATCAGAGAAGTAAATATGAATAAAACAGAACAAGAGTTTTTACAATAAAATGTTTTAATTCTGCCCCATTGAATAAGACAATCATACAGACATATAAAAGGCAATTGCTAGTTGTCTACCGTAATACTGGAAAATTCATGTGCACTGTGTCCTATATTAGGTGGTTTATACCTACAGAAGAAGCCACTTCATCCATAGCACACAGTTTGTGTATATAAGGCACTCATTACCACAAAGGATCCGTACTGTTAGTGGAATATAGTGGAAATTAAATGATCTAACACACACACAAGTGCATTTTGCACACATACACACAAATTCTCTAGAGTGGGTAAGAATGCAACTACACTACAGAGGCAATAGCGAATCTAATCCTTATTCTGACAGTTATTTTACGTAAAAGGTATAAAGTAGTTGCTGGGTCCAGAGTAGTGGTACATCTGGAGGTTTTCGTACAACAATTTAAACATCAGGCTTTGGTTTCAGATCACTCCATCTGTACTCAGTCCCAACTGCTTTATTTCTTATAAATCTGGCTTGTTAGTTCATTTCTTGGTGGGACTGAGCACAGCGTGAGAGTTTCAGCATGAACTGCCTCTAGCAACTAATATAAATACAAGCTCAAGCGTAGCCAATGCATCTGTGCAGCAGTTTTCTACTAACGGAGGTGATCTACTCTAATCGAAGTCGCTAATGGCAGAAAAAGCATGTTTGTCAAGTAATAATAACATGGTGGGTTTGTTTTCCCAAAATGATATTAAATTCAAAGGTATTGCCTGCTCTCTCCACTGAGCCACGCTGTCTCTGCTTCTAGTGTTGTATATCCTACCGAGCGTTATCTACCGTCTAAAGCAAGAGAGCAAAGCAGCAAACAGAGGAATACTAACATTAGCACCTTTACGAAAGGTCTCAAGACTATGACTGCCTTCAAGATGAGAGTGAAAGAGAGAGCGGCCATGATTAGCTTCATTTAGTTTGCATTTATATCCATCAAGCTCCTACTAGCACGAGTATCTACCATCTGACTGAAGGATATCTCTCGTTCTGAAGCTCTAAAATCACAGTTTGATGGATGAACCTGTGTTGTTTTGCTCTCTCAGCATCACTCTCGAACCCTTTCCTATTCTTTTTTTCTTCTTCTATTGCCATTGTCTCAATCAAAAAAAAACAACAACAACATATGTCCACATATAACTGTAGATAGACAAACAAATAAATGGTATAAAGAATGATACATCAAATCAAACAATAGTGAATAAAACAAGGGAAGGGCCCCCATTATAAAGTGCTGAGGCCTGTTTGGAGTGACACAATCAAACAATTTACAGCACTCAAAGACACAAAAGAACAAACAAAGCTAATGCAATACGTAGAAAAGCAAACCGTAACATAAAACACATTAACCAGAGAATAGATGCGGTATGGATAGCAATAAAAGTAATAACCTATCTATAGAAAACGGTGTGATTCTTCCATTAACAGTACATAATCTCAGGAATCCTGACTGTGATCAGTAGGAGAGGAATTCGTCCACGTCATCTCCCTCCTCGTGTCTCGGTCCTGTTTTAGACCTCTTTTGTGCTGGTCTTCATCTTCTCCACAGTCTCCTGAAGGAGGGAAAACGTTATAAGTCTGCCTCAGGCAATCAAACTGACTGCATCAGCTTATATTTCACTCTGAAAATCAAAAAGCAGTTAGTAAAATGACATGTAACAGCCCACGAGGAAGGTCACCACCTGCAGTTTACAGCCTCTAAACAGTGTATTAGTCAGTTGAAATGACAAACTTAAGTCCTGCCTCAGGCTCAGGGAAACCTGCCTGGACTTGAACTAGCCAGTTCTGGATTTTTGTATCAATGATATCTACACATCAATACACCACTTACTATGCAAGTCCCATGATTTTGTGGTTAATGTTACTTCACTTGACTTATTTTAAGAGCATAAGTGTGAGGGCATAAAATTCTCCTTAAATCAGCAAGCTCCAGTTTTACTGAGGGATTCAGTGTCTGTGTGCCTGCATCACATTATGTGAAGTAATAAACACTAAGTAAAAACACATTTTCTGAATGCTATCTTGTAAGGCATAACTGTAATGTTTAAAGGGGTCATATGATGCTACTAAAAAGAACATTATTTTGTGTATTTGGTGTAATGAAATGTGTTTATGCGGTTTAAGGTTCAAAAAACACATTATTTTCCACATACTGTACATTATTGTTTCTGGAAAAATTGAAATCGCATCATATGACCCCTTTAAAATGGAAGCCCACAAGTGACCAGTTTCGAAGATTAAACACAGGCAGCACCACACAGAGAAACTTAGCTTACTTGATGTTTAAAATATTTTCAGTTTCACACGGTTAGTGCAAATTGTCACATGACCAGAGCAGTTTATTTCCTGTTTCCACCATAAGAAGATGATAACTGCATCAAAGGTCCAAAACAAAAGGCTAGTAAAGTATTTTGGCATAAAGATATGACAAAGATTTTTGGTCCACATTAGCTTTAAGGTGTCTAGTATAAATATATGAATTCACAACTGAAATTTGTTGAGTGTGGTCATAGAATCAGTAAACACGTTGATGGTCACAATTGTGACCGGTGGGATAACAGTGAATTTAGGTATACAAAAAATCCAATTGCAGTTGTTAGTGAAAAATGCACTAAAATGTTGCAATCACAAAATATTGCACTAAATTAAAAGTTCAAATGTTACAAATAAGTTACAATATTGATGTTGTAATACTGGTAGCACTAATATAATGATTTTATGATATATGATACAATAAAGTAACAATTTTGAAATATGTTGAGGGCTGTATTTTTTTTTTGCATTTTATCTCAGCATTGCTATCAGTGTTGTATAAGGGTTTTTATGCATAATTGTAACCCTAGAATGTGATCAAACAGAGTTTCAAATAGCTGGGCTGAAATATATAACAATTTTTATGACTGCAGAAATATGTTAATTCAGTAACCACATTATCCCACCGACCATAAAACACAATTTTTCACACACTTTCCCCCCCCAAAATTAAAAAAATATATATTATTTTTAAATGGTTAATAATGACACATCATTTGGATATTTTCATTTCTGAAAAAAAAAATTGGGATTAAACAGGTTAAAATATTTGGTAAATTGTTTTTAATTTGATTAAATTACACTTCTGTTCAAAAGTTTGGGGTCAGTAAGTTTAAAATATGAATAGAAACTATAAAAGAACAGAATTTATTTGAAACAGAACTCTTTTGGAACATTACAAATGTCTTTGTCACTTTGGATCAATTTAATTAATCACTGCTGAATAGATGTAAATATTAATTTCTTAGGTTTTTTTGGTAGTGTATGTTTTATTAATTTTTTTCCAGTGCTGAATGAAATATTAATGTATTTATTTATTTATGGCATTTTTAGCCTTTATTAGACAGGACATTCAAGGATAGATATTGACATTACTGATTAATTTGCTGTGAATGAAGTCAGTCAGCTGACCTGATGCTTGTTGAGCTCAGCCACACGGCGGGTCCATTCCTCTTCAGTCATCTCCTGATCCCCATCAGTGTCGATAACTGGGGTTTTCTCTGTGGAGAGAGTCGGTCTCATTTTCAGTTTATTATACAATGGAATCAGTACTGCTCATGCGGGGGTGACAAGTCATATTTCTATGGCCTTTATTATTGATGCTTCCTGAAATATAATTAGGTCCCAGTCTTCTTTCGCTTTGACTAGAGAGCAAACTGGCACAGCTTACCCCACTCTCTCCTTTTCTATCATGAATTTGGTGATTTCAACTCACCATCACAAGTCATGGCAGTGCAGACCCAGTTTCCACATGCGCAGACGCAGCGGTTGCACTCCACCTGCGTCTCGGCTCCATCCTCATAGGTCTCATCTTCCAGAGCACACTCTGTGATAACACAAACCATGTTACCACAATGATTTTCAAAATGAGGCTCCAAAAATTTTATCTTGATTACCAACACTATATAAACTAAGCTGAAATCAGCAAAAGCTGTCTGAAAATCACCATTTGAAAGGCTTGCATTGCATGGCTGTGTCTGCAACCAAAAAACTGTATGCCTGTGTCCCAGATTCCCAAATACAAACCAGGAAATTACTGTGGAATGACTATGCTGCTACAACCATCCAGGAGAAACTGGGGTAAATGAACATGACTGAAGAGTGTGGTTCTCAACCATCATGGCAAGTCAAATCAAAAGCAGAAGCCAGGACATCTGCTTTTGATTCTGATCTGATATGACACAGCAATGCTGCTATGAATGCTATAGTTTACTGTCAACAGAATTTATAAATGTCATATATCCTTCTTCTGAGGATTTCTCAACCATCATGGCAAGTCAAATCAAAAGCAGAAGCCAGGACATCTGCTTTTGATTCTGATCTGATATGACACAGCAATGCTGCTATGAATGCTATAGTTTACTGTCAACAGAATTTATAAATGTCATATATCCTTCTTCTGATCTTTATATTCTTCTCTAGTATGTCCTTTTTATATCCTGTGACACACAGAGGTTATGTTCTGAGCAGGATTATTTTTTTGTATTGTTTATATATTATTATAGTACATTTTGAATTGGTTTTAGTAGTTTGTTTTTGTCATTTCTATAAGTTGTTGTTTTTAATATCTCTATTTAACTTTAGTTTATTTTTATATAGTAGTTTTAGTCATTTTAGTCTTTCAACTTTCATTTATCAACATCAGCACTGGTTTTGAGTTTGCATGTGTAAAAGTTGCTTCATACGATGCCAGAGAAGGCAGCTCCTCCCACTGAACTTTCTCCTAGTTCTGCATGTGGAGCCTGAGGAACATTCTGTGGAAGAGCGGAAAACCCCGCGTTCGCTCCCTCTCTGCCTCACAGAACTACAATTCTGGGAAAACTCTGGAATGTAACTTTGAATATAAGAAGGAACTTCAATAAGGAAGCAAAACGGCCAACTCCAAAGGAATTACAATTGCTCCTTGACAGTAAAAGTTGTTTACACTGCTAATAAATCTTGACTGTCCACGTTGTCATTATGCAAGTGATGGAATCGTTTGTTCACATATGTGGCTTGAATTTCAGCTGTCATGTGTTTTTGTGCTGCTCAGAGTTTCTGGATGCAACAACATTTCGGACTTTTGCCTGCTGGCTCAACAAAGACTTTGTAAACTCCATGCTGGTGCAGACTGAAGCAAGACAGACAGAGACTCACTCTTCTCAGGAGGGTTGAAGCCTGGTTTCAGGCAGTTGAGGAACTCATCAAAGCTCAGTTTCCAGTCGGCGTTCTCATCTGAGAGCTCAATAAGAGCGTCCACACAAAGGCTCCTGAGAGATACATGTAGGGATCATTTATACACATTTTATTCAGATGTGATCACAAGGGTCAAAAATACAAGACTTGTTTGTGTTTCCAATACACTATCTAGCTAACCGGATATGCAGTGAAATGTTTGCTTGGCTTTATCACTGTTTGTAGATGGAGTTTTTTCCCCCTCTGGCTCATCCTGACAGACGGATGGACACAAACTCACATAACCTCTACTGTGAGAGAAACAGGAAGAAGTCCAATGTGACGGAGATGATTATAACTATGGTGTAGGCTAGGGATTGTTCTCTCAAAAATATAAATTCACTCCTCATTTAGAAAAGATTATATTTTGAACTATATCATAGCCTCTCTTTTGCATTCCAATGAACAGTTGTGTTAAAATATTGCAGATTTGGTTTTTATTAGAGGAAACCAGCATGTGTCACAACAGACTGCATTTTGTAAACTACTGTTCAAAAGTTTGAGGTCGGTAAAGCTGCATTTATTTGATCAAAAATATAGTAAAAAGTTTGACTAAAATCAGTAATATGGTGAAATATTATTACAATTTAAAATAACTGTTTTCTATTTTAATATATTAAAAAATGTAATTTATTCCTGCTTAAGCTGAATTTTCAGCATCATTACTCCAGTCTTAAGTGTCACATGATCCTTCAGAAATCATTCTAATATACTGATTTGCTGCTCAAAAACATTTCTTACTATTATCACAGTTGTGCAGGTTAATATTTTTGTGGACACATTTTTAATTATTTTATTTTATTTATTTTTTCAGGAAAAATTATTTGACGAAGAGAACGTTCAAAATGAACAACATTTATTTCAAGTAAAATATTTGTAACAGTGTAAAAGTCTTTTTTTTTTAAAATTAAATTCTTACTGACCCCATCTTTTTGAACGGTAGTGTACATATGCGCATGTGTGATTATGTGACTGTGTGTGTGTTTTAACCTGAGCAGGCGGTTGTTCTCCTCTTCAGCGTAAGAGTTCATCTGAACTGCTGTTTCATTGTGCTGAATGAACTTGAGCAGCTCTGCAGAATCCAGCTGAGAGTCTCCGTTATCAGAATTCTATAAGAGACAAAAAAAATCATTTTTGCACACTTCAGTTTCAGTCAGGTAGCAGTTTCAGTGGGGTTATCATATGTATATTATTTGAAGAGAGGAAAAGGAAATGAGACTGAAATGGGATTGGGCCGTTTGCTCTGATAACTGATGTGTCTGATGATCTGATCATTTCAGCTATCTATCGAGTCATCTGCAAATGTGTGTATGGCAGCAGGTCTAGATGAGAGAAGAAGCCAGATTGTGTGCTACAATATATGTGACCCTGGAGCACAAAACCAGTCTTAAGTCGCTGGGGTATATTTGTAGCAATAGCCAAAAATACATTGCATGGGTCAAAATTATTGATTTTCCTTTTATGTCAAAAATCCTTAGGATGTTAAGTAAAGATCATGTTCCATGAAGATATTTTGTAAATTTCCTACTGTAAATATATTAAAACTTAATTTTTGATTAGTAATATGCATTGTTAAGAACTTCATTTGAACAACTTTAAAGGTGATTTTCTCAGTATTTAGATTTTTTTTGCACCCTCAGATTCCAGATATTCAAATAGTTGCATCTCGGCCAAATATTGTCCTATCCTAACAAAACCATACATCAATGGAAAGCCTATTTATTCAGCTTTCAGATGACGTATAAATCTCAATTTTGAAAAATTGACCCTTATGGCTGGTTTTGTGGTCCAGGGTCACATATGGACCCTTTTCACATTTCCGGGGCTCTCAAAAGAAAAAAAGTCATCATATTTGGGGAAACTTCTATAGTGGGGAATGGAAACTACAACAAATAATATTGTGTTCACTTTTGCTCCAATAGCAAAAAAAATGGCAGTGTTTCTATGACTTTACAAAAGAGGAAAAATATCGAGAGATTGATTACACTGGTCAGAAGAGAGAAAGATGTCATATATATTTCCAATGTTAATAACTGTGGAAACATGTCATCCCATTCTGTAGAAAAGATCTATAGTGATAAACATGCACTGACACCTAAAACAGCCATAGAAAAGTCTTCAGGATATACAGACACATAGACCAGTGATCATGTGACCACAGACATCAGCTACTTTGAAACTTACACATCGTGCTCTGTATGTACTCTGTACTCTGAATGTACTCTGCCTGGTACAGCTGATTTTGACATGTTCACCAATAAACAAGAGGTAAAGGACATGTTTATGATTGAGTCGAACTTCCACCAACTGGAGGAATAGTTCACCTAAAAATTACAATTCTGGCATGATTTATTCACCCTCATGTTGTTACAAACCTGAAAAAACGCTTTCTTCTGTGGAAGACAAAAGATGATATTTTGTGTAATGTTTTCGCTCTTTTGGTCTATACAATTAAAGTCAGTGGGGTCCAAATCAACATTTGACCCCACTGACTTCCACTGTATGGAAAAAAATATATATATTTTTGTGTTCCACAAAAGAAAGTCATACAGATAATAACAGAAATTCATTTCTGGGTGAACTGTCCCTTTAATTATTTTAGATAAAGCTGATTTGATAAGCATATGGATTATTGGTTTGGTGATAGTGTTCAGTCAGATGTATGGATTGTGCTGACAGCTGTACAGGCTTGTTCTTCAGCTCTCTAAGTGCAAAGGTGAGCTAATATTGAAACATCAAAAAAGCATGACTGCCTGAACTGCTGCTATGCAAACAGAAGTCGTTTTAGGTGTATTTATACACGCCTGTCAGAGAAATGATGTGGCGCGTCCTGAAGGCACTTTGAAGAGCGGCAGGAGGGCGCAGAGATTGCCTGCTGGAGGGTAATATACACAAAGCCCTGACGATGAAGGGACCAAAGCAAATGGCTGCTTTTATGCTGCAAAAAATGTCATTTCTTTCACTGAAATACACTGAATATGCTTCAGTCAGTCATCAAACATTTGTGTTTGTACATTTATAGACATTTGGAAACCAAAATGTTCACATATGTTCTGCTTCTGTTATGATGTTAATAATTCTGCATATTGTTGGGCTTTATATGTTATTTTGAGAACATTTTTGAAATGTCTAGCCAAGACATCCAGATGAATAGGGTAAAAATTGGGTAAAAAAAATAACTAATAAACACAAGCATACTTCACTAGTTGATTGATTACATTAAGAATTGCAGACTTTTTTTTGTAATGAAATTGCATAAATATGCAAATAAGTCATCTAACTGTTTAATTAACTATGCACTAATTTGCATAATGTTCAAGAACACTTGAAAGCCAGACTCAAAACAGCAAGAAAATAAATACTTTTGCACCATGTTTTTAGGAATAAAATGTTAATGTCAGGTGAATGATACATGAACAAACCCCCTTGTAAAAAACGTCAGAATATAAATAAAACTGAAAAAAAAAAAAAATAATAATAAAGTTTGGTGTAAGTGCTACTGAAGTGGCTACTGAAATGTCTGGCTCAGTGTATGAAAAAAAAAATATTTTTGAGAAAACGACCTTTGAAGTTATGTATTGTAACTGAACTCTTCAGATAAAAATAGATAAATATAATAAACACTTAAATATATATAGTTCAGTCATGAAAATCTAGATGGCGCATTCTGACGGGGTGTTAACGTAACTGATGATATTCAGAGAGTTAAATGACTTGGCACAAGCTGATTGGTTCATGCAGCATATGCAGCCAATGAGCTTACTGCCTTGCATTTATATGGCTGGCTAGCATTCACTTGAGATTCCTGCAGCGCGCTTTCAGAGTTCTCTGAAACCCTCCACCTTCCCCAGCTCCACCTGTATAGATCTGCTACGGGGTTATTTTATATGCTATTTGTGCAGCAGCAGCATGTCTTAAATACTCATGGCACCGTATCGCCATATGCTTTGGCAGTAGCAAGTTCCTGTACTTGCTTGCAGCAGCAGCAATAATCTACAACTACAGCAATAACCAACAGCAGCAGCAATTCAGCAGCAGCAGCGGAGCAGATCTGTTCCGCCAAGACCAAATACATAAACATTGTCATATCTATCATCATGCTAAAATGTTCAGAGAGTTGTCATGATTGAAATGTATTTTTCATGTTTTCTCAACTCTGAAACAACACATTATAAGACACAAATAGCCCAAAATCTCAAAACTGACCAGTGCATGAAAAAACTATGTTGTTGCCTGTGGGTTGTGACTTAAAATACTTCTCTATACAAATTCTTGCTGGTTTAATGTTGTAAATGACTGTCTGCACACACCTTGAAGTACTTGAGGAGGATATCAGTGAAGTTGGAGCCCTTAGTGAACCAGCCATCTGGAACAACCTCGGTCTGCAGCCAGTCGATCACACGTCTGCGCAGCTCAGTACGGTCAGCAACATAACACACAACTTCAGACATCACACACACACACACACGCCACCAGATGAGAGGATAATAGAAAGAAATACATATCAGTCATGTTAATGGATGTGTCAGATTTAGTTTATCCTCTTAGGATCCAGCAACTTATTTCTGTCCTCACCAGAGAACGTTTGATTAATGAGATCCACTCGCACATCTTGAAAAGGACTTCTTCGAAATGTTTGGGAGTTTGGCGATGCCAACTTCCTATCCTTGGGTATTAAAATGTGTGATATCATGTCTGATTTCATAAATGTCTGATATTTGAATTAAAACAATTTTAAGAAAAAAAAGTAAACTGTAAGAAAAAAACTGGAAAAGTACTGGTAATTCTCTGCCAGGACATTATCTGTTACGTTTATGGACCCCAAAACATAAAAACAATGTAATGTAAATTCAAAATACAGGTAAAACACCTGTGAAAAATCAATACAGAAAATTCCATGATAGTAAGTACATTGTGCCCTATTTTATAGACTTTTCTTTAAGTGTAGGTATATTATTTTGTAATCCTGTAATGTTGTTTTGTAAATATTTATTTGTAATTTAAAATACATTCTTACATAAATATCTCAGGAAAACCATAGCAAGTTTACAAAGCACAGAATAATTTTGTTCCATGCTGTCTTTAGATTACTTACATTTCACATATATGATACTCTGCTTTTTTTGTATTTTAAGATACCCCCCAAAATGTGTTTATATAAAAATGTAAAATATAAGATAAAATATAAGTAATGTATTATAGAATATAAAAATGTTAATGCGAAAAATTAGTATGTGTAAGGTTGGGAACAGCATTTACACAAAATGTGGAATAAATCAGGAATAAAAAACACTTTACAGTAAGGTTCCATCTGTTAACTAGATTATTTAACATTAATTAATAATTAAAATATTTTAAAAGCACTTACTAATCTTAATTTATGTTCATTTCAACACTTATACATTATTTAAATCAAAAGTCAAACCTGTTAATATTATCTTAATGGGCCTGAGCTAACACATAGTAAGCAAACAATAGACAGCTGTATTTGTATAAACTTATGTTAACTAAGATCAATAGATACTATAACAAATGTATTGTTCATTATTAGTTAAAGTTAGCTTATGGATTAACTAACTTTAACTAATCAAACCTTATTTTAAAGTGTTACCAAATTATATAAACAAATCATTCTGTAATATTGTGTTTGAATTCTGGGTTAGTAAATGAACTATTTAAATGGAAGTTACATTTTCTGAGGCAAAATGCTAAAGAACATGTTTGTTTTAAAGACCTATGAAGTGTAAGCACTGCTATGACATGCATGTATACTAGTGTGCATACAAAAATACACCATATAAAGATCTTAATAACCATTTGTTTCAATATTTCATCCATCAATTGTTACAAAAAGCATGTTAAAGTGCTTTAACTAACAAAATTAGTTAAAATTGGTTGGTGAATTAACAGTGTCTTAATTTTCCTTCAAGTCCTCTATAGAGAACACACAATAAACTCATGCTCCAAATACTACAACAACATAACAACGGCAAAGACTAAATAGTAAAAACTGGATCCTAAGAGGTTAAATACATTTTCTACATCTAAACAGTGCACAAGTAATTCCACTGTAGCCATGTCAGAGAGGTTATGTCTGCTCTCAGTATCTACGAGCTCATAATAAGTTGGTAATTAATGGTAATCTGTGCAGCAGGCAGATAAGTAGAGTCTTGGCTCTGAGCCCGCGGTCATAATGCAACTCACCTGGGCTGGCCGCGGCTTTCTCCTGCTTCTTCTCTGTAGGAGACAAGATAAACAAGATAACCGTGAGTGGAGCGATGCCTCACCGCTGAACAATCTGCATGCAGTTATAGCTGAATCTTCCCTTGGTTATCACTTGAGCAGCTGCTTGCATCAAATATAGATAAGAGGTTACAGTGTCACCTCAAACATGTCGTAATGCAAGAATATAAGGGTCAGAATAACATGATATCAGAATGAGACCTGGATTTCACCGTATGTCCAACGTCCAACGCTCTCTGCTGAGATGGTAATAAGTCTAAGAGGTCGACTGACGAGTACAGTAGTAAGAACTAGAGAGAACGTCCTGTTCCAGTCAGATAAACTCTTCCCAATGGATCGTAGCAGGTGGATATGTCTACATGAATTAATACATGATGTTCCTCTGTTGTTTTATCTTGTTATTCAGCAGAAATGTGTGATGAAGCTTATGCTCTATTTATTAGAATGATTTCTGAAAGACCATGTGACACTGAAGACAGGAGTGATGATGCTGAAATGTCAGCTTTGCATCAGAAATAAATTACATTTTAAAACATATTCAATCAGTTATTTTAAATTGTAATATTTACAATATTACAGTTTTATTGTATTTTTGATCAAATAAATACAGCCTTGCTGAGCATAAGATACTACTTTCAAAAACATAAAAAAATCTTAATGCGCTCAAACTTTTGAACAGTAGTGTGTATATATGACCATTATAATGTAAGAAAAAAGAAAACCATTATTGCCAATTACAATTGATATTTACATTAATGCATTTACACCAATGAATGATAAGGATGTGAACATTTTCCACAAGCTCGCTTCGAAACCATGAGCATTTATTTTTGAGGGCTTTATTGAGGGCTCTCTATTAAGCATGTATGTAAATATATGTATAATTACAGATTAACTATAATATTGTGATGTCCATAGTACTATGTTGGTTCTTAGGTTAAATCGTGGTGCATTTTTGTTCTAATTGGTTTATTTTGTGATGTTTTTATAGTCATTTTTTTCATAGTTACACTTTTTAACTAAAATAATGCTCACTGCTGGTGAGTTTTGTTTGCTAAGTGATGATATTTGTGCATGCATGTTTAACAACTGGTAACTAAAATTTCTCCAGATATTAATTACCACTGCAAACACCCTGCGGATTAATTGTTTTCTAAAGATTATATTGTATCTTTATTATAATGTGACGATAACAAGTTATGATCAGACTTGAGTCACTCACAAATCTTAGCTTAGTTCTTAAGCTAAGAATAATATTTCTATCTTGGCTATCTTAGCAAGTTCTTGCAAAAGCAATGCACATGTAATAATTTTCACAGGAAGCAGAAAGGAATTTCCAGTCTATATTAGCTTGCATGCCTGCAGTTCATTCCTGTTTTCCTGCATGTTAGTCTCCACACACCTTTGCAGTGTCCGTCATGGGCTACTTGGATCTTGAGTCCAGTAAGGCAGGCGTCACGGTGCAGCTCGCAGTG
The DNA here is from genome assembly GCF_001515625.1 of Sinocyclocheilus rhinocerous. NCBI lineage: Eukaryota > Metazoa > Chordata > Actinopteri > Cypriniformes > Cyprinidae > Sinocyclocheilus > Sinocyclocheilus rhinocerous. The sequence continues at coordinate 100,966 of NW_015653464.1, read as the reverse complement.
GTTACGGTATGTTTTTCCATTACTGCCACACACTGAGCGCTTATGAGGCTTGCATTGCTGCAGGAGAACACAACATACTGTTAACAACACAACAATTTTAACTATTTCCTATTAACTGCCACATCAAAATCTGAACCTTGCAAGCAAGAAAAATGTATATATACATTAAAAGGATGACGACTGAATGTTACACGGTGGCTGTAGTTAAATGTTTCTCACGCCTCTGGCTGGAAGCCCACATTAAGCCTGTAATAATATGAAAGCATGGGGCCGGCTGGTGGCGGGACAATAGGCTGAATGTCTGTGTGTTATATGGAATATTTTTGCTGTATAATCTGCTGAGCTGAGTAGACACACGACATGGTATATATATCACACATGACCCCAATCCCACACACACTACTGTTATTATATGAAACTGTTTGACACTTTGTTCAGGACATTGTTCAGAACTACTCTAACAATAAGCCTAATAATAATGCGTCAGCAACGCAGATCAACTTAATATTTGCTATGACGGTGGAAAAACATCAGGAAAGGGAAAAGTTTCTAATGGTGAGGATTTATTGATGGTGAAAGAAGTGCACTTGTAGTGTACTTGAAAATCTTAAAAGTACAGTATATTAAAGAAAAACTGTAAGAGCAGATATTATTAATGAAATAGAAGTCTTAAAGAGAGCACACTTTCATGAATGTTTCCTAAAACATTTAAGTGCACTTTGGAATAATGTCAGATTAAAAGTTTTACCTCAAACAATATTTTAAATCATTGTTTCAATAATCTATAATCATTTTAACACACACTTTTTTTGATGTGTTGATTAACATACTAAAACACATATAACGTACTTGATTATAATTTTACTGAAGAATGTTAATCGCTATTACATTTAAAGTTAATTTATTTCAATGTACTAAACTGCAATTTCATAATTAAAAATGTGTAATAAAAATATATTTAAATACATGACATACAAGTTTCAACAGAAATAGCATAAAATTATATTTTAGTTTAGTACACTTTAACCATATTTCAGAGTCATATAATAGAAGCAAATTCAAGCAATTATGAAATTACATATACAGATGTATGTAAGACCTATTAAGTATGCCAAAAAGCACTCTTAAATTCAGCTAGTTGCATTTAATATAGATTTAATTTATTTGCAATTAACATGCACTTAAATGTCTGTAAATGTTACATTCAGTTTGTACTTAAGTATATATATTTTTTAATGATTTTATTTCCACAATGAGTATATCTGTTTTTAGAAGTAGGCTAAAATGCACTTCTTTTCACAATTCAGTGTTTCCCCAGTCATACAAAACCAAAAATGTCTGAAAGTCATTAAAATTTCCAGCATCAATATACTTTTTTTTCTAGATTTACTCCGCTTTAAATATTTCATCAGCTAGAAATTGCTTTGTAGTAAGTGCATTGACTGCAGTCGCTCTGAAATGTTTAAAATTCCTCATCCAGTCATCCAAAGGAATAAAAGTCAAGGAAGTTCACTAGTCTAAAGCCTGCATATTTCTTCCAGAAGGTTTTCATGAATTTCTTTGAAAAGAGGCCTTACCTCAATGCACAGACAGCTGGGCTCTCCTTTCTCATTCACGGCACACTCTCTCCCAGCACCACAGAACACATTAGCACACACCTTTGATTTGCTCTGAGCCTCCTGCTGAAACACACAGAAATAAACACCATCAATAAAACACAGCTGCAAACTCTAATTAGGTACTGGGCAGAAATAAAATAAGTATGTGCACATACAGATTCTCACCACCAGAAGGCGACTGCGGCTAACTTTAATATTTTTTAACGTGCAGTTAACACCTAATCATAATAACATACAAACGCGAACTTGCATCTCTATATTTAGTATGCATAACGTTCACTTTTTCTTTGTAAAAGATGTTTTGTGGTTTGCTATCTCATGAAACCAGCCACTAAACTAAAAAGCTCTCGAAACAGAAACTAGCACAGGTACAGGACCACAAATTCACTTTCACCACAAACATAGGCAAACACACTTATACTTGCTGTTTCTCTCTCACACACAGTGTTTGTCGGTGTCTGGGGACAGAAGATTGATAACTATCTCCGAAAATGACCGAACTCTCTCCACTCCAAACACTCCTGAGAGAGCCTCCTGCCACCAGTTTCCCTGACAACTAGCGGTTCTCCTTCAAAACTAGGACAACTACAGATTTGGAACAGCAAGCTCTCATGCTAACAAATGTGTGTCCCACAAGGTGCAAAAGCATATCTAATAAACATGTAATGGCGTTACGTAATTTAATTACGAAATAAATGTAACTGTAATCTGTTACAGTTACTGAGAAAAAAATATGTAATTAAGTTACAGTTACTTCTGAAAATGCTAATGATTACAAAGGGGGTTTAAATCGGAATATTTTCACACACTGATATGATTTCTTTCCCAAATTGCATTGACTGCTTTAAAATATGAGACACCAATGTTTTGTGTCATAGCATGCAAAGATTTGATTTCAAAAACAGTATTGTAGCTATTAAACTATATCTTGTTATGATTTTAAATCTGTATTTAACCTCAGAACGATCTTAAACTAAAAAGAGGTGCTAAAGTCTGGTTTTGTGAAGGATGTGCTTTAAAATTAAATTATTAAAATATTTAATAATCATCTTTAATTCAAGTGATGAAGGATTTTGAAAGTCTGACAGTAATCAGAGTTGAGTACTACTTTAAGGTTAACTCTGCCTGCCCTAAATGTTTGAAAATGATTAATTGAGATTTTTTTTTAGAAATTTAATTTTTAGAAAAGTAATCAAATGTAATCAGTTACATTACTTTATTAAAGTAATTAAAATAGTTAAACTTCTTATTACATTTTAAATAAGGTAACTTATTTAACTTATCCAAAGTAACCTTCCCAACACTGCTAATAAATACATAATACCTACCTTTTTTAACCATTTATAACAGTAAATAAATGCATTTTAACGATAATTTATATTATGCACTAATATCTGCTAAATGAAAACTAGTTTTTGTTGCTTTTTAAACTGCTATTTAATTTCTTATATAAATAAGAACATACAAATCTAAAACATTATTACAAATATAACTTTGAACATAAACATGATGTTTAATATGCCAACATTAACAAATGGACTAAATTATACTACAAATGTGAGTGTTGATAGAAACATGACATCATTTATTTATTTATTTCGAAAGAATTTAAGATAAAAAGTGACAGCATCAAAAGACGTTTATGTTACAAAATATTTTTATTTCAAATAAATGCTATACTTTTAAGCTTTCTATTCATCAAAGAAAGCTGAAAAATGTATCACGAATTCCACAAAAATATTAAGCAGCCGTCTTCAACACTTATGATAACAATTAACGGTTTCTCGAGCAGCAAATCAGCATATTAGAATGATTTCTGAAGGATCATGTGACACTGAAGACTGGAGTAATGATGCTGAATTCAGCTTTTCTCTGATAGGAAGGAATAAATTACATTTTAAAATAAAATATAAAACAGTTATTTTAAATTGCAATATTTCCCAATATTACCATTTTACTATATATAAAAAACTTTTGAGCATTGTAGGGTTAAATCATCATCATCCATAAAACATTACTGAACAAAAAGGAAATTAAAAGTTATTTACACTCTTCGACCAGCAGATGGAGCTCATATATTAGGTTTGTTGATTACAGCACAATTAATGGGCCGTTCGCACAGGACGCGTTCTTTCGTTTAACTACACTGAACACAATGAAATGGAGCACGGATTTCAACATGTTTCTACAATGTTTAACCTGATGCACAGCATCTTAAAACACTACGAAATGGAAGAACGCATCCTGTATAAACGCCACAGAAAGTGTTCAAGTGCATGTTTAAAATAGACACTGGATCCCCAGTTCATAACTAGATTAGACATCTTTGGTGTTTTCACATTGTTCTCTTTCTCTTTACACTCTTTTGTCCTACTGAACTTTCTCTCCGGTCATACCTCTGAAATGTTTGATTTATGCGCAAGGTCACTGAATCTGCCTCAAATTCCATTGTCTTTCCTCTTTCTCTGCCTTTTTTCTTTGTGTTCCCAGCTACAGGACCCCAGTCTCCACAGCACAGCAAAGTCATGTGAATACAGTGCTAGCCAATCACGTGCTGCCAAGTTGTGGCTGGAGTAACGATTTAGGAGTTTCCTGAAATACCCCTCCTGCTTTCCAAAACCTCCCTAGCGTCCAACTATAATCAAATGCAGTCTTTGTGTATATGTGTGTGTCTGTTCAAGAAGGGTGTCGTCACATCTGAAACCTTGCCTGTTCTTTCCTTTCCCATGAACTGTGATTGCTGGTTCCACCCTGACTAACTCCAACACACACACTTACACACTTACACACACACACATGGACGGACCCTTCCCCCTTCCAGCTCATGCATGAGTCATACAATGTAAGCAAACTTTCCAGGGGAGATTTTCTACGTTCATGTTGGCAGTTTCAGAGGAATACGGTCAGAGGGAGTCTAAAACAGATCAACAATCATTTCTAATCACAATCTGCTCCATATGAGGTCATCAGAGGACTTTCAGACACAGCGCTGGCATATTAAAAGTTTATGGGATATTCATTTGAGAGAGTTTTGTCCCGGCAATAGAGGTAGATACTACTGCGGACCAGCGGTAACAGAGGTGCATTAAAGGAGAGAGAACAAAACCGAGCCTCGTGCATAAATGAATCTCCTTCTCTACAGGGAAGCCATGCTGACATTTAAACGAATGAACGTTGTAGCGTGCTTTAGCTAAATCAAATCAAAAAGCAGATATGTTTCCATGACAACCAGGCAGGAGGGCTTGAAAAGAGCCATAAAATGTACTGTAGGAGAGAGTCAATGAGAGATGGGGTACAAGATGCCTGCAGCTGAACTATGACCTCCAAAATAACATTGCAAGCATGATGCTGTTACACTGTCTCTGATGATTGTTCTCCAACTTATGATATCTCGGTCTTTCTAAAAGTTGTTTCCTTTATTGATAGTATATTTGCTTTTGCAAATATAATCATGCTTACACATTGCACAAAAAAAAAAAGTCTTGTTTTCCATGCAATAAAAATATCTAAAATGGTGTAAGCTAAGAAGACTTTTCAGAGAAAATACACTACAATTCAAATTTTGGGGTCAGTAAGAATGATTTTATTTTTCATTTTTTCAAAAGAAATTGAGCAAGGATGCATTAAATTAATCAAAAGTGACAGTAAAGACATTTATAATGTTAGGCAGCACAAATGTTTTCAACATTGATAAATAAAAAATGTTTTTGAGCAGCAAATCATCATATTAGAATGATTTCTGAAGGATCATGTGACACTGAAGACTGGAGTAATGATGCTGAAAATTAAACTTTGCATTATAATACGTAAATTATATTTTAAAATATACTCAAATAGAAAAACTATCTTTATAATATTTCACAATATTGCTGTTTTTCCTGTATTTTTGATCAAATAAGTGCAGCCTTGGTGAGCATGAAAGACTTAAAAAACCTTTTAAGTCAAAACCGTATTAAACTGTATTAGATTTATGTCAATAATTCATTTTTTTAAATAATTTAGGGAAACCTTAAAATAATTAATCCTTTTTCAAAATAATGATCTTTAAAAAAGCATCATATGACCCCTTTAAGGTATTTTTACTGGAAAACAAAAAAGAAAAACAAAATACTGATTTAAAGTTTTTTGCAGTATAAATGCAATCAACCTCAGGTGCTCAGGAGCTGTGGTTAAAATAGTGGTTACACATGAGTAGTTGAGTGGGAAAAGAGTCTTTTCCTCTAAGCACATCTGAACAGTGTTGCTGTTGTATATCCAGAGGGCTGTTCTGGCAGACCGAGGGACCGCTGTGATTGCCAAGGAGAGAGGAGAGGGGAAAGACAGAGAGCAAACATTCCTGGTGCAGAAGAGTCGAGGAATGTGCGGTTGTGTCTGACTCACGAATCATGACCACAAAGAAATGTGACCCTCCGCTCAACTGGATCACATTTAATATAGCTAACACATGCACTAATGCAGTGCTATATGACAAACGACAGTGTCGGCAGAGGTCACGGTGCCATAGTGAGAGTTAAAATGCAAATCAGTTCACATTCATATTAAAATATGAAATCAATCTCCTCACTCAATACTTATAATGACATGAATGACTCTCTGTTCCCCTTTGATTCAATGGTGTAGAATTGGTTTTAACACTGGTAAAGACATTTTTTAAAAATTCAGCTACTGTATATAAAGTATGCAGATGTGTATTCAGATGCAATACACACAAACCACATAATTGCTAGAGTAATATTACATCAGTCAGACCACTAGACATTCTCAGCGCAGATGTTGGTCAGTGGCTGTTAACCAAATGCTTGCAGTGGTAATATAAGTTTAATATAGTGAAAAACTGTCAGGTGGGTTTGTGCCTCAGGCAGGGAAGAGGCAACTTAGTCGGTTGCAACTTAGCGGCTCAGAGCATGTGCATGTGTCTTGAAACGGTGTTCACAGTGTCTCTGTGCAATCAGTTTAAACTTGACTGCAGTGTAAAAAAACTGTATGAGGCGGCTATTGTATTGGTAACTGTATTGATAGGTGCTTCTCATTTGCATATTACTGAACTACGCCTCACTGTCAAAAGTCTGTGCTGCTAATGTTGCCTGAAATTGCAAACTTTCATTGAAAATTAATGACTGTATGTGTGAACAATTACGCTTTAAGGCAGTCAAAATTAAAATTCTGTCATTTGCTCCCCCTCGTGGTTCCAAACCTAAAGACTTTCTTCTGTGGAACACAAAAGGAGACACTAAATATTTTGAAGAATGTTGGTAACCAAACAGTTTCAGTTCCCATTGACTTCCATATGGTCAAAAAATAAATAAATGTAAACATTCTTTAAAGGTGTCATGACCTGAGAAATCAAAATTCCCTTAAACTTTTGATCTATAAGAGGTCATTGTACTATAAAAACATCCTGTAAGTTTCATAACTCAAAACTTTCTCATTAGTCTAAAAACAGCTTATATTGAAGCCAGTCTGCCAAAACGACGGCTTGTGGAATGTATGACTCTATGATTTAATAGTGTGGCTGAATTCCGCCTCTGCAGAAGATCAACGCCTGCTTCTGCATCACTGCCTGTTTAGCCCCACCCACCAATTCTACATCACTGCCTGTTTAGCCCCGCCCACTGATTCACACACATAGTAAGTAAATGACAAGAGCGGTAAACGCAGGTCTGTGCAGAAACCAAATGATACACTTTATTTGATTAACTTTATTTTTAATGAAGATCCAGACCATGTCAATAAGAATTTGGTCCTTGGTTCACTACATTTTACCGTGGAATCATTTACAAACAAGGCACAATTCGACGCAGGATTTTCAGAAAGACTGAAACTAAGGCTGCGTTTACACTTGGCATTGATCACGCATTGTGATCGGATCTCAGTATAATGTAAATGCAATCCAACCATTGTGTCTGTATTCGCAGGTCAACGTCACGCAAAACCTCACCCCCTCTCTCCCAAACTGTCAGAAGAGAGAAGGAGAACACTAGGCTGTGGAGCGCTAGTGAGACTTGTACACTTATTTTGATTTGTAAATGTCCCACGATTGAAAATGGTTTTCAAAATAAAACCCACAACTTCAGGACGACTTTGCACCGGGGCCATCCTCTGCAGTGTAAACGCGCCGTGTCCTGATTGACTGATGACACAATCTTCTTGATCGGATCACGGTTATCACATGTTAATGTGTTCCTAACTTTTCATTTTCCTTCGGTCTTAGTACACGATGTAACTACAGAAGAGTCAAGTTTTAAATAGGAAAAATATTGAAACTCTTTGGTCATTTTTGAGCAGGATGCTAACGGTCTAATCAGATTCAATGATCTATGCTAAGCTACAGCTAAAAGTGCTACCGCCAGACCCGGAGATCGGCTGAATGGATTTGAAAACGGTAAAACTCAACTGTTGGAAAATTAGCCTATTTTCAAAAATAGTGGAGTGTTCCTTTAAGGGTGAGTAAATGACAGAATTTTCTTTTCTGGGATAACTATCCTTTTTTGGGATGATGAGTGGCAGAGAACAGCTGAAATCTCTGTGGACCGGACGACAGCTGTTCATTACGACTCTGAAAACTGTTGAGACAGTGGAACTGTGGGACTAACAAACACATCGAAACTAAAAGGTCAGATTATACAGATGTACCGTACTAGATAATCAGCACACCGCAAGGCAGTTATTACAATAATTTTTTAATTATTTCATTGTTTTAATTAAAATGACCGATTTAGGCCACAACAAGCTGTTGATGATCAGCCCAGAAGTTTAGTGGGTGTATCCTACGCTTGTTCAAATGCATCTATGAGGAAAGTGTGGAGAAGGCATAATCAGGAAATAATAGAAAAGTGGAAGAGACAAGAAAGTTGGAAAGTGTTGAGAACAGCTAGAGGGAAAAGACCCAGTGTCTTGGGAGGGAAGAGAGCTCCAATTAAATAGCAATGCCTGAGAGGAAGAGTCTTCAGCTACACACTTCACCCTTATAAGGTTCTGCATTTATAACCTTTTCTTTTTGAAGTGCAAATATAAAAATACAATACATCTCATATGTGCATGCAATACTGTTCAAAATGTTGGTGTCTGTAAGAATTTTTTAATTTTTATTTTTCTATTCTCAGCAAAGCTGTGTTTATTTAATAAAAAAAACAGAGTAAAACCATTCATTGTGATACAATTTGTCATAAATTATTACAATTTGACATAACTGTTTTCTATTTTAATATATTTGAAAATGTAATTTATTCCTGTGATCAAAGCTGGATTTTCAGCATCATTTCTCCTGTCTTCAGTGTCACATGATCCTTCAGAAATCATTATAATATGCTGATTTGCTGCTCAAGAAACATTTTTTATTATTACCAATGTTGTGCTGTTTTTTTTCTTTTTTTTGTGAAAACGGTGATACAGGATTCTTTTATGAATAGACAGTTCAAAACAACTGCCCTTTTGATCAATTTAATGCATCATCGCTTAAGACAAGTATTTATTTATTTATTATTTTTTTTTTTTACAAAAAAAACTTACAAACCCCAAACTTTTAAATGCCAAACAATTTTCCAATAGAATTCCTATAACTAAAATATGTGTCCTACACAAGCTAAAACAGCTCTAAAACTCTAAAATATGGATGCTGAATTATAAGTAGGTGATTTCTAGGGTTCCTATATTCCAAAGAGAATTTTTAAAGCAAGAGCATATAAAGCTTTCAAGACTTCCTGAGTTCTGAGGTTTGTGAAGTGACTGTATATGCCTCTGCAGAAGCAGTAACTAACAGAAACTTCATTTTTAATAGCTGAATTCCATATGTAGTACTACACTACCCAAATTCCTGAAGCGAGATCCACCAATCAAAAATTCACTGTTACCATAGAAACAGGAATGGTGGCCACAGCCGTGAGCTCTTGCAGGCTAGCTGAGCTAGCTTCCCACATAACATTGAAGAGATAACTCTCATAAAAATATACATCTGTCATCATTCACTCACCCTCATGTCACTCCACACTGACAGCTGAGCTTCCCTTGCTCAGTGGAACACAAAAGAAGAAATTCGGAAGCATGTGAGCAACAAAACCGTTGACGGTAGCCATTGACATCCATAATATTTTTTCCATACTATGGATGTCAATGGGTACCAGCAACTGTTTGGTAACCAACATTCTTCAAAACATCTTCTTTTGTGTTCAGCAGAATAAACAAACTCATAAACGTTTGGAACATTTTGAGAGTGCAAATGATACATTTTGGGGTGATGTACATATATAAATTTCACTATGGGGATTTTATATACGTTATAAACTTCTATCTTCATCTATCCAGAGCATGTATGTATAGGGTAATATGTCATATATTACATTTCTGTATGGGGGAGATGAATGCAAACTCACAGTAAGAATGGGGTGGGTTAAGCAGAATACATGATTTGAGAAGACTCGCATACGTCACCAGAGAGAAGACCGTCATTTCACCTAAAGATACATTATACATAATTTGAAGGGGTTAAAATGAATAAATAAATAAACATGCATGGATGAATCGTTCACCATAAGATCAAGAACTTCAATTTAGAAAATAGATAGGGTGAATGCCTTTTCATTTTCATGCCTACTCAAATTTTGTATTGGTTTGGGTGGTTTGGTTCTTTGAATATAAAGGATTTTATGAAATGGCCACATATGGAGAAAATGAACAGGAAAAATGCTTCCACATCCAAGGCCGCTGAAAAAAATAATTCTTCCTGTCCTTATCTAGTCGGCGGAGATATGTTTGTCACATCCCTGTCATCTGGCTATCTGTTCTCATTTGTTCCTATGGACCTTGTGGAAAAACAGTACAGCGCACCTTAAAACGCCTCTCTTTCATAATAGTCCGGATAACATGCTACATTGCAACTGAAGATAACAGTCGCCCATTTTCTCTTACAATAAAAGCAGAATCATGTCCTGTCCCAGTGAAAGAGTCTCACATGGCTTCAATCTTTCATTTACTTTACTCTTTCCTTTTATTCCTCTTCTACCTGTTTCGTCTCTTTCTTTATCGCACTTTGTGCTTAATGAATTTCATAAATTAGGCTTCCAGGAGCAGAGCATTGTGCAGTGCTGACTACAAGTGTATAGAGGGCAAATGCAGACTCTCAGCAGAGAAAGGAATAAATTGCAGAATGAATAGGCTGAGAGAATGACAGGAGAAGGAGGAATATTAGTTTCAGGGGAAGAATTAATGGGCGCATGCAGAGAGCAGTGACTGATAGATTGAGAAAGACTGAACCCAGGTTAACTGACTCCACGATGCAAGGAGGAAAATGTAGATGACAGCTTTTTATTTCTCCCATTGATATTTCTCCCATCATACAGTCTCCTCTCCATGCTGGATCTCTATTCACCCAGAGAAAAGCACATTTCGGGACTTTCTCACTCCACAAACTGATTTAAAGAGTGTGTGACTATCTTATGGCTTCATAATGGAGATTGTTGTCAAAGCAGAGAGAATCATTACCTGTTCGTCTCACCACAAAAATGACTAAACATCACACTTCCCTTCACAGTGTACGCACATATGCAGTGCACAAATCTTATTAAATAATAAAGGTGGTTGTCAGAAATTCACCAAAACATATGTTCCCTTTCAGTCGGTCACTCTCGACGTCACGTCGGATGACCGACGAAATTGGGATCTCGCTTAGAGAGACCTATCTACTTCGAGTGTAAACTAAACGAGCCAATGCACATTGGCATGCGATTATTGCATCCAGCTGCCGCTGATCACAGCGTGAGTATAAGTAGGCAGCAGATGCAGCGCATATTCAGCTTTTCGCTTCGGAGCCGAGCGATCACATCGTTCTGCTCCTGACTACTCTACTGAGACAAGAAGACTGAACGAGTTCAGCACGCTCTTGGAGAGCTCTTCGTGTTGGCGGTACAGCGCTTCAGCGGTGGTGGTTTCCCGTGTCAAGTGTGCATTGGCTCGTTTAGTTTACACTCGAAGTAGATTGGTCTCTCTAAGCGAGATCCCAATTTCGTCGGTCATCCGACGTGACGTCTCCGTTCCCTCCTTCAGGGAACGAGGGTTACCATACGTAACCGAGACGATGTTTCATGATATTTTTGTGCCTGCATGTTTTACATTTATAACATGTATTAAATTAACTGATATAATAATCCCTTAAAATACCTGCACAGTGCTGAACACACAAACACAATGCATTACACATGAAATGTAGCATAAACCCCCTCTGTACATAATAACTGATAAATATAATAAAAATAACTGATAGATCACTATAGTAATACCTGTATGAAACTCTATGAAAGATAATCAAGTGTGACGCAAATGAGAAATCTGGGAAGACTTTTTTCTACCATAACATATATGAGTCATATTTTTTGCATTCAAAAAAAGCAATATTAGCAATACTTTTCTGTAAAAGTACATGTATTGCATTATAAAATAACTTTTACCGAAAAAGTGTAAGGCAATTTATAATTTTTATTTTATTGCAGAAAATGTTAGTTTTACAGAACCATTACATGTATTGAAATCTAAATAAATCTAATGTAATTTTAAACGTACAAAATCATCAAAAATGTTTTGAAAGAATTTAATACTTTAATTTCACATTACATTGATCAAAAGTGACAGTAAAATCATTTATAATGTTACAAAAGAATGCTGTTCTTTTGAACTTTCTATTCATCAAAGAATCCTGAAAAAAAAATGTTCCATAAAAATATTAAGCAGCTCAAGTTTTTTCAATATTGATAATAAGAAATGTTTCTTGAGCAGCAAATCAGCTTATTAGAATGATTTCTAATGACTGAAACCCAGCTTTGCAATACAGGAACAAATTACATTTTAAAATATATTATAATAGAAAGTACTTATTTAAAAAAAAAAATCACAATATTACTGTTTTGTATTTTTCCTTAAATAAATGTAGCCTTGGTGAGCATACGAGACTCAACCTACCGTTAACCAAATAGCAGGTGGTTTTTACTGTATGTAAGCATAATTGAGTATAATTATGCAATGTATTATGCAACGTGAGCATAATCATGCCATGAGTGACATTTGAATTGCATCTCATTTTGATCTGTGCTCAGGTTTATGTGATTCGTCCACATCATTGTTTGCTTCCAGCTCTTAGTTAATGACATCTGAATAATTAGCAAACATCATTTCGTTACCAATTGCTGAACCACCAGGTTTTCAATGACCTTTTGCCAACACAAAAGCAACTCAAACTAAACACTATTTCATTAGTAATTCTAACATTATATATTACATTTCAATGTACATATAAACTGTAGCCAAGTGGAGCTTTGCTAATGGATAAAATTGATGTACCAGCACTAACATTATGGCAGCACACCATGCGTGAGTCATTTTACTCGTAAAAATGTACTTGTAAGTTGAATCTTTAATTACTGAAAAAGCTGCATGCTAAAAAGGCTGATGTTTACTGATGAATTTGCTGGAACCAGATAATATGCTGTCCAGACTGCATCACAAATGCGGGGTGCACTTCAACAGAAGACCTGCGCCAGTGCAAAAACATCGTCTGACATGCACAGCTAGTGATGCCACTTATCTTAAGACAGCTTTCACTGTCTTTGTTTTTAAAAGCAGTTCAGTAAGAATCCCGTCTGAAACAACACAAAAGGCTTGAGGTTGTCGGGTTCCTTTCAGCACAGTGGTAAGAGTTTGGAGAACTGAATATAAACAGAAGCACTGAGGAAGGGAAGGGAGTTTGTGTTGGAGCACCGAAGACAATCTGAAAACTAAGAGATACAGCATACTACCGGTAAAACATGATGGCTGTACTGGACAAGAAAACTGAGAGTGCAGGAAAAAGATTACAGTGAATGCAAGAGAAAAAAGTACATGTATGGATTTTGTGTAGCTAGTCTTTTGACTTTCAGCCATCAGAAAGCAGCCACATTTTGTTTTAACATGCTGGAGAGAGAATGTAAACTCTGTGACACCACAACAATAAACTGGCATGGAAAAGAACTCAAAATTCAAATAAGTGTATTAGAGTCGCTTCATGAACGGTGTAGACTTTGTAATTAGAATTTCTGTCAATCCAAAAGTAAAATGACACAGATTTTTTGACAGAAATGAGTCAGAAAACCAAATGCAGTTTATGAATATCTAATAAGGGAACATCTAGTTGACTTGCCACTAAGTGCTTGAAATAAAACTCCAAACATCTTTCAAAGATTCAATGCCAATGGAAAATTCAAGATAATGCACCAAGAAAACCCCTCCAGGAAACTATTTCCAGAGTCCATTGTCTACAACTCATTGCCCCTGCTCGTTTAGCTAAAGGTTTAATTGTTTTCTATGTATACCAATACGTATACGTATACATGTGCTGATTAGAATTAGCTGTTTTCTCATAACTAAGTCAGCAGCTGGGTGGGCTTGATTAGACTCACAGATGGATGCGACCCAAACCCCTGTCGATGTGCGGAGGAAACCCCAAAGGAGCCTGTTTGTTTGTTTTTGAACATAATTTCTGAGTCAATACTGCCAGAGTGAATGTCACCAGCCAGAGAAAACCTCCATTGATCTCCCTCCAGGAGCATCAACATCTCCATAACTCAAGCATAAATGTCACCCTGCGAGGAAACAGCAACACGCTGACTTCAGCTGTTCTGAATGCCGCTGGGCGTAACTGTAAATGTGTGAAGCAGAGGATGTACAGATGTAAGTATTATGGGACAGCATCAAATTTAACCACAACAGATGTTCACTAGTCATCAAGGTATTTCATAGAGGTCAGTGTAAATGTTTTCTTTTTTGTCTGTGTTCGTACAATATATGGGTCAATGACAAGATGTCAGAGATTATAGAAATTACACATTGTGACTTTAAAATATCCTAATACCTTTTAAAAATGTCCTGGCTCTTCCAATCTTTAGAATGTCAGTGAATGGGAGTTGAGATTTTGAAGCCCAAAACAAGTGCATTCATCTATCATAAAAAGTGCTCCACACAGCTCCGGGGGGTTAATAAAGACTTTCTGAAGTGAATCGATGCGGGCTGTTAAAATGTATTTGTCTTTGAATCATACAAGTGATTCGTTCAAGACCGCTGATTCATCCAGTAATGAAACTAGTACATCTTGACTGAGTCATTGAATCATTCATTCATAAATTACTTGTGATTTTGTTTAGTTGTCTAATGTTTTTTCTTTAGAATCATGAGAGATCCACAACTTCCATTGGGGAAAAAAAAACCCTCAATTTATCCAGAATCATGCAGTTCTATTTTGCACACAAACAGCTCTTAAAGAGTCCAGTTTTTATGTAGCCTGTTGATTTTTGTTCATGGTATTCAGCTCCAATAAATGGTTTGCAAAAAAGAGACACAGGATAAATGTTTGATATCATTATTTAATCACATTGGAATCGAAAATGGGAATCAAAAAGAATCGGAATCGATAAGCAGAATCGGAATTGAAATTGATACAATTCAAACGATACCCAACCCAATGCGTTCGTCACTCCTCACTGGAGAGTACGCTAGGCCTACGTCCTACATCATCCGCTGGAATGTCATTCTCGAAGCTAGAGATGACAGTTTATAAGGTTTTAAAAATTGATATTTCTCTTACACAAACACATCGATTCACTTCAGGAGGCCTTTATTCATTCCCTGGAGCCGTGTGGAGCACTATTTATGATGGATGGATACACTTTTTTGGGCTTCAAAATCTCGACACCCATTCACTGCCATTAAAAAGCTTAGAAGAGGACATTTTTTTATATAACTCTGATTTTATTCGTCTGAATAAAGAAAGTCATATACACCTAGTACGGCTTGAGCATGAGTAAATCATGGGGTAATTTAAATTTTTGGGTGAACTATACCTTTAACTGTGTTTTTTTTTTATAAATAATAAAAAAAAACAATATGTCTTTATAGAATTCCAATCAATAGGACTTTTTCTTCACAATTACAATCTCCAGACAATGTTTACACATCCCAGGCCAGCCCCACAAAAAAAATCATTGTAATTCAGAAATTAAAAACGTGTTCATCATAAAAGGTGTATTCATAAATCATAGTCATAGTCTGTATAAATATTTTTTTTTAATGTATTTTTGAATAACTTAATCAAAGAGAGTGTCATTCTACTGACCCATATGTATTCAACAACCCCAAGAGTCAGAGAGGATAATTAAAATTTCTAGCTGAAGGCTTATTTTATAAACATCATTAACTCTGTCCCCAGGATGCATAAAGCACATTGATCTTACAATGCAAACAACCTGAGAGGATCATACATTAGCTCCTGAATCACTGAAAAATGTGTGCTTTCACAGGCACACAATGCTTGTTTTAGTGGTTTGCATGGTGAATAGATGTTATCAAAAACATAAACTGCTGTGGGAATGTGCCACCATGATGACTAATCCCACACGTTATCGTTAATGTGTCATTATTTTCGACTGGGAGATAATGTTTTAAAAAACCAATTGTTCTTGCGTGTCCACATAGCATACTTCACCCTTGCTCTATAAGGAAGATAAATGGTTGCACATGGCAGGCTGGGAATTCGAATTTAGATTTTTGCTCATAAGAATGCAAGTGCAAAAAAGCAATCCTTCTCTAGACAAAGCCAGGCTTTCACTTCCTGACCTTCCCCCACACAGACACACTAAACCCCGAGCAGAGTCTGCAGATACAGTGCTGCTGGAGCTCACACATTCTCTGCATCGAGAGGGACATGCTGGGAAACCGTGGACTGGAAATGAGCAGGGATGAGAGGATGCGGGGAAAAAAGATAGCAACCGAGCTAAAAAGCATAAGAGACTACAAACCACACTCAAGGCCTCCTTCTAGCATCACTGAAAGCTGATTACGTTAGATGAAAGGCATGTCAAACAGCATCTCTATTACCATGGCAATCTAGCAAAGCCACAGCTGAGCAAGAATTCAAGACACTCGAATGCAAAGCTGTGCGCCAGGATACACTTACATGGTCAAAATAATAAGAAAGAGAGGAAAAGAGCACTGGAGACACAGGATGGCTATGATACCACAAAAATATGATTGTTCTGGCCACTTTGTGCTTAAGCTGTCTAGCCAAGGAGAAATGAGACAGTTGTAAAATGAATGCATCAAATTGTATTTCATTATGTCTGCTTTTACCTAAAATTGCAAGATCTACAACACAGGGTTATGGAAATATGATTTTTCACAAAAAAATCTGAATTATTTGAGAATATGTGGATGATTTACTTTAAAAAAAATATGTGCTCATAAATGAGTTGCATACTGTATATACAATAAACTGTTAAGAAATTATACTACCTTATTCCTAATACTAATTTTGCTTATCTACATCGTTCACATTTTCCTGCACCCAAGATTTGCATAAACCAGCCTAAAAACATTTTTAATATTCAGAAGATTTAAATGTTTTTTTTTTCAGATTTTTTAGAGATGTTGTGTTGTGCTTAATAATTTGTGGTTAACTGTCAGTCAAATAATTTACATGGTTTCATGCAATTCAACATCATCATATAATATATACAGTATATTAGACTTCCAAATGTTTGCTTTTTAGTTAAACTACATTTTATTTGCCATGTGCAAAATTAGCTTTTTGCAAAATAGCTTTAACATAACTGCTTTACAATGTGAATTCTTCAGTCACAGACAACTGAATATGATGCATGTGACAAAAATGTTTTGTCACATGCATGCAACTATAAAGTTTTCTAGAGTTAATTGGAAGCTGTGGCACATCTTACCCCGCTCTTCACTGTACAGTGTTATACACTATGATGGAGAAACTTGCTTTGCAAATGGTAAGCAACAATGTGTAGAATGCATGCATATTAATACAGTATAAACACTAGCAGCAAAAACCATTGTGTAATACAGCTCTAAATGACAAGCAAAGTGTAGCACATCCTAATGAGGCAGAGTGTTTAGGTTTGTAATCAATGGCCTTGTTAGATGGTGATTGTTGTACTGCTGACCCAGCGCCGTTACACAACTCTGAGAAACACTGGGCTGTGGAACGTTATACTTCAAAGAGCCAAGTGAAAATGTTGGATTATCGAAGTCAGCAAAATATGTATTTTGGTGTATCATAATACAAATAATTCAGATGAGACAACTTTTTCACTGGTTTACACAGGTTTGAAGTTACAATGTCTTAATGATGGTTTTGTTTGTTACAAACACATAGCTTTTCACTTCACAAGACATTAATTGGTGGTGTGGATTACTTATTGTGATGACTTGTATTATTATCAGCTGTTTGAACTCTGATTCTGACGGCACCCATTCACTGCAGAGGATGGCGAGTAAGTGATGTGATGCTACATTTCTCCAAATCTGTTCCAATGAAGAAGCAAATTAATCTACATCTTGGATACCCTGATGGTGAGTACATTTGAATTTTTGGGTAAACTATTCCTTTTATTTCTTCACTTTAAAGGGGTCATATGATGCTGCTAAAAAGAACATTATTTTGTGTATTTGGTGTAATGAAATGTGTTTATGCGGTTTAAAGTTTAAAAAACACATTATTTTCCACATACTGTACATTATTGGAGGCCGGGCTAGCGTGAGCGGAAGCCGCGGCTTAGCGTGAGCTGAGGCCGGGCTACAGTGAGCAGAGGCGGGGGGGTCGAGAACGGCGCGGCCGGCAGATTCGACGAAGGAGCGGCAACCGCATGTGACAACCCCGGGCTGGACTCCGCTTCGTCCACGGTGAAAGCCGATCCGGCGATCCACAGCGCGAAGTTGATGTATTCCCTCAGCGACCAGCACGGATCAGCTCCAGGCATGACGAAGCGGATATCGTCCTCTTTCGGAAGACCAAACAAAGTAGTTTCGCTTTCACAACGAAGCACACAGCGTCTTCACGACATGGCGGCAGCAACAATACTACAGTGAGAATAAAAGTTACGCCTTCTTTCTTTGTGTGAACATTTGGGCGGCGTTATGCAAATCTTCCCACATAGTGACGTAGGTATGTGGGGGTGTGTTAGAACGAGCCGTTTTAGGTAGGCGTGGTTAACTCTTAACTTTTATAAAGAATATCTCTTTGGATTTGAGATTTTAGTCTTTGCAACTTTACAGATCTTCTTTATGCACCAAGAAACACTCCAAACACTCCAACGAGAAAGGAAAAATTGAAATCGCATCATATGACCCCTTTAAGAAATTTAAATTCAAAAATAAGCCTTGCCCTAAAATCTTGTGCATTTTGGGTGTGTATTTTATTTGTTTAAAAGATGATGTCACAGCTAATGAGCTCAAGTTCTCTCTAAAGTATGCAATGGTATGATGTCATTTATTTTCTCTTCCCTCATTCATCTTTTATTTTCTCTCCTCTTTTCTTTCCTATACACAAGCTTGCAAGCTCAAAGTCTGAATTTTCCCACAAACAACAGTGTTAGTTATTTCCACTGAATAGAAATGCCTCCTAAAGAGAGAGCAGGGAGGACAGAGAGGAATTCCTCTCTCCTGAATTCTCTCATGGGACATTCCAGTAGAGTCTGTCCTGTTTCAAACCTCTCAGTTATATGGGTCAGAGGAGCTGTCACAAATATGCAGCTGAAATTCCAGTGCACTTGAACTGCTCTCAAACGGCATGCTTTTTGTTATGAAAAACAAAAACAACAACAAAACCTTTCTGACTGTTGCATCAAAACTCCCAACATATCAATCAGAGAAAAAGGTATGCGTGCCGTCCCATCTGTGCATTCTTGTCCATTTTTCTCCTTTATTGGAATGGAATTCCAGTGATGTCATTCTATTTCAGTGCATCACATTCCAGGTTGTACGGGGCTCTCAGTAATCAGCAGCGCTGAGGCCTCAGGAGCGTGCTCTCAATGACACACACAAAGAAACAGAGTGTGTGAATGTGGCAGAGCTGTTAAAAGCTCGTATACTCAGCACTCAGGAAAAATAACATCATTCTTTTCTCATTTCAATTGTCCATAAGGACTAAATAGGCTTTAAAAAAGCCATCTAGAAATAGATTCGCTCTTTCTGAAGGAATTAAATACAACTGAAAATGAAATTGTATGGAATTTTGGCCTAAGATTTTCAATACACACAACCCAACAAGACCATTGTTAAAGTTCATAGAATCCAAATCTTTGTGAGGGAAAATATTAAATGCAATGCAATGCAATAAAATAAAACTAGTATTGTTTCTAAGATCAAACTGGATTTTAATAAAGCAAGCTGTTAAATATTATAATATAATATTAATATCTATAAGTTTGCAAGTTAACTTTAACAGTAATAATATCAAAGATTGCATTACCAACCAAATAAAAATAAGCAGTCCTGGCTGAATTATCTGCAAAAATTAAAAATATAATGTCTGAGGTATCAATAAGTGCTGGTACTGCACTAAGTATGAATTCTCATAAATCTCTATGATTGAATTAATAAAAAAAAAAACGATCCTATCACCGAAGTGACACAATTTTAATGCCCTTTCAGCAGTCTCCAAATCTAGTCTTGGCAATAAGACAGTGGTTGGACGCCAGCGCACTGCGGGCAGCATGGGACAGTCTTTTTCCTTTTTATTTCCTACATTTCGGCTGCTGTAATTACATTCTCTTTCTATTTCTCTTCTCCATCGCTCTCTTTAAAGCTTCCTCTCAAGTGGCACCATCTCTCGCTGCACCTCAGTGAATCGATCCATTTTACTCCTCTCTGGCCTCTAGTCTTTTGTCTCATTTTGGCTGTCGCTCAGGATTACAGCCAGTCTTCTGCTTTTTGTAGATCCTGCCAACTTCTCTCTTTCACCCAAGTTACTTTTCTCAGTCTATGTCCCGCCTTCCATCTGTATCTAGGCTCTGTTCCAGCCGTCCAGGCCTGTCTGCTGCACTACTCTGTGAAGGGTCATGGACTGGGAGAGTTAGGTTAATGGCTGACATGTGTTTGCAGAAGGAAGTGTGCTTGTTTGCAGTCCCACATTCTTCACATTGGCCTTTTTCTTTGCACAAGGCACCATAATATGGTGAAGGACCTGTCAGCAAGTAGATGGATGTTGTTCTCAATCAGAAATGGCCACGCACTGCTCTGTTTTCTTATCTTTCATTAAAACCTCTTTAGCTGTGCCTTATGGTAATTTATTCAAAGGAGACAGGGGTGTTTTATGGTCCTGTGAGGCCCGAGACACCACCCTCTTGTCCCCCACTAGACATCTGACGCAAGTCTGTTGTATCTTAGGTAGTCATCAACTGCACATAGTCAACCTACTTTTTGTTGCCTGTACATAGCGCATGCTGTATTTACTGTATAACACTCTGAATAGTTTAGCATGGTAATGAATATGACAATGTTGATGTATTTGGTGTTAGAGGAATCGATTTGCTATGCTGCTGCTGTTGATTCAGAGCAAGTGCAGAAATTTGTTACTGCCAATACATCCACAGGCAAGCTGCTGTGAACATCTACTGCTGCCGCACAACATACATGATGCATATGTACATACATTTCCCATAGCAGATCTATACAGGTGGAGCTGGGGGAGGTGGAGGGTTTCTGACTTGCTTAAAGCAAATACTGAACCAAACTATTTAAATGTTGATTAGTAAGCTCATTGGCTGCAGATGAAACAGAGACCAATCAACTTGTGCCATGTAGTAAATTGTGTGATAGATATCAGATTACATTAAGGACATATCAGCCTGCGCTATCTATAGTTTAATGACTGAACTACATATTGATTGTCTGAAATGTTTGAATTTATTGTCTACCGGACAACACATTATGGTAGATTTTTTCAAATGAAAATCAAGTAGGAAAGGATGAGGAGAAATGGTGACACTTTAGAATACTGTTGTCATTAATGAATAACTACACAGGAACAAATGAGTAGTGCTCTGTTACCATTCTAGTAACAACTATTAACTAACAAGAAACTCTGATTAACAAATTAGTAAGTAATAGCGCTCAGTTGAAAGCGGTAGTTAACTATTAGCTAATCAGTAACTACTATTTTTATACCTCCCAGAGAACTAGTCAAAACTACTATAGGTTCATAATTAATGTTAATAATGCATAATGTATAATTAATTCTAAAGTGAAGATCCCATTAGTAATGTCTCAAGTATTGCCAAATCCTTTAGAAGGGATTACTAATTATTTGGATCAGTATTCTAAAGTGAAAAGCATGATAACTCACTAATATTGACTGAAGTCATTGTAAGCTTTTGAGATATATGGTTTTGGATAGTAATGACTTAAGTGTTACTACATCCTTCTAAAGAAATGCGTAATTATTTGGATCAGTATTCTAAAGTGAAGTTCATGTTAACTCCCAAATATTGACTCACTCAAGTGTTGTGTCAAATCCATTGGAATGAATTACTATACAGAACCTTACAAAAACATCAACAATTTACAATGACTTCAGTCAATATTAGGGAGTTATCATGATCTTCACTTTAGAATACTGATCCAATTTATTAGTAATTCCTTCTGAAGAACATAGTAACACTTGAGTCATTACTATACTATAAAACTCTCAAAATCTTAGAATGATTTCAGTCATTTCTAGAGAGGTATCATGTTATTCACTTTAGAATACTGATCCGACGGATTTGGTAATGCTTGAGTCATTACTGGTGGGTTACCATGACCTTCACTTTAGAATTAATTATGCATTACTCATATTAATTATGAACCTATATACAGTAGTTCTTAGTAGTTCTCTGGGGGTATGAAAAATAGCAGTTAGCTACTGTAACTGCTTAGCTAACAGTGAACTACCACATTCGACTAAGCATTATACTAATTCAGAGTTTCTTGTTAGTTCTAAATAGTTGCCATTAGTGCTAAATATAGTGCTAAAATTGTGTTACTAATTTGTTCCTGTGTAGTTATTCATTAATGACGAAACAGTGTTACTGGAGAAATAAATAGAGCAGGATCACATAGAACAATTTTTTTGTCAATTGTTTTGATGTTGGTTAATGATCTCATGACTTCATGCAAGTTCATCATATGTATAGGTTGTTTTAATTTATTTACTTTCATTTTACACTTTTATGTTTTAATTAATTATTAGCTTTCACCAACTCGCCTGGAACTCCCCTGTAGTTCCTTCACGAGACCAGTTTTAAGTATTAATATAAATATTGATATTTTAATTATTAATATAAAATGGTGCTTTAAAGGGGATGAAATAAGAGCTGCTAAAATCTCTAAATGAAACTGCGTGCAAAAAGTTTATTTCAGCTAAAACCTCTGCCTCCTTTAAAGTTAAAGTTAAAGCAAAGCAAAGCTTTCAACAATTTCTCCATCTATAAAATCTATGACAGGTTTTGTGGTAGTAAAATGCTAAAAGTCTGATCAGTTGTTTTATGTTTGTCTGTGTACACATGAAAATGAGTGTCTTTGGCTGTTGTCAAATATTGTTTTTAAGGAAAAAAAAATAAAAAGAGTTTAACTTTTAAAAACATAAGCCTCCTACATTCTGCTGCGCTCAGTCTGTCTAGCTGTTGTTGAACAAAAGTACACCCCTGAGAAATGTGTCAGGGTCTGATGGACCCTAATTACACAGAGCTTCCTTGAGACCGTCGTTTACACATCCCATTTTGAAAACATGTAATTTTGTGGAGAACAACTACAAGCACCATAAAAATTAGTTTATTTCGGATATTACCCAGAAAATAGTCTTTTTATTACATCTTCCTTGACTCCCCTTGTCCCTGTATCACCTCATGCACCAGTATCAGAACGAGCAGAGCTAAATTTCTTGATCCCTTGTGTAATTTCCCTCATCACCTCATCCTTCCCACTGTCTGTTCCTCCTTCTCATTACAAGGCTCTTTCAAGCTCTGCCAGCAGTGATGGCTATACAAAACAGGGCCATAAAACACCAGTACAAAGCCAGTGACAAGACACTGCTCGTTCATAGAGAGACATGGGGGAGGGAATTGTCGAAGGAAAACGGGTGAGAGAAAACAGATGGTAAACAATGCAAACTACAGAACGGTGATGAAGGAGATATGAAAGAAAGAGAGAGGAATCAAGATAAGAGTGAAAGCTTAT
This sequence comes from Sinocyclocheilus rhinocerous, assembly GCF_001515625.1. Classification (NCBI taxonomy): domain Eukaryota; kingdom Metazoa; phylum Chordata; class Actinopteri; order Cypriniformes; family Cyprinidae; genus Sinocyclocheilus; species Sinocyclocheilus rhinocerous. The sequence goes on along the minus strand of NW_015653464.1, from coordinate 77,318 downwards.
CAAACGTGAGTTAACAGTGACAGAGATAAAAAAGGAAAATAACAGAAAAGAGTGGATATGGATAGTGTCTTTTTTTTCAATGTTAATATGCAGCAGATGGTTTCCAGTCAGAGTATGAAATATATTACAGCTCTCAAGCAACACTGAGCAACACAACAACCATAGCAAGTTTGCATCAGCCTTGTTCTTCAAACAAAAGACTTTTGTGTCTGCACTAAAGTTCAGTTTTCGTATTCAGCTGTTTTTGTCAGTCTAAATCAACACATGACCAGATCCAGACAGAACCTGCAGATTTTTTACATTTCTATTCTTCTTTTGGGTAATAAACTGAAGACTGGATTCAGTGTGAAATGGAACTAACTATACTATACTTGTATTGGTAGCACAAATACTATGTAGTATTCAGAGACTGAGATGAACAGCTTAAAATATCTGCTCTCATTTGAGCTCTTTTCCATGTGTCCCACTGGTGTAACCAGGTGAGCAGTGTTTATATCCTCTTTATAAAAGACTGACCAGCTGTCTGTGGACATTAGACTCACACCCTGAGGGAGAAAGAATTCCTTCTGCCAGAGCCTCGTTGCAAGAGATTACTGAAAGCATTTTAGTGAAGCTTATAAATACTGATTGTGCTGACAGGAAAAATGCTGTGTATCATTATATGGGGCCATGAAGACATCAAGTCCAAATCCAATATGTTAGTATCATCCTGTTTACTAAAGGCTGGAATACACTGCACGACTTTTCAAAACTGAACAGACTTAACGGCCATTCAAAGTTAGCTGTGTATTCCGCCGAATCAATTTTGTCTAGTAACATTTTACATTGATGGCTCCAAGCTCCACTGAGATGAGAGGGAACGCTCACAGACTTACTGACCTCCTTGGTAATTTCTCAGCTCACGTGAATGTGTTCTGGATCATTAGACATGACGTTATGCTGCATTGGCAGCCTGTCTGCAACCAGTTTCCATATGAGGGGCCTTCATACAAAAACACTAAGTCATTGACTGACTGGGCTGTGAGGCAGCTGGCTTTTCTGGCACATCCACTAACGTGCATTAGGAACAAATACATATACATTTCTTTCATTATAACGCCACAAAAAGACAAAGGCATTACATCGGGAAAAATCAAAACAACTATTTCACTATGGTCTGATTTGTAATTTACTTAAATACACCATTATTAGTTGAAATCACAGCAGACTCTCATTAAAGCCTAGTCTTATTAAAGCCCACTTGTCTCCAGGAGACGGGGCATTGTGACCCTGACAGTGTTCTCTTTCACTACACCTCTCTTTTTCCCAACCTCACGCTCTCTTTCTCCCTCATTTTCTTTTTCCCTCGGTAACTTCTATTTTTATCAGGGCTTGAAGCACAGTTGATTCACCTGCTGTAAGGCAGCAGTGAAACGCAGGTAGAAAGCAACTCAAAACTCTGCGAGCAATCTTTTTGATCGTAGGATGGGATTTAGGTAACTGCATTATCCTGCCTCTGCTATTACATTTAGTCATGTTAGAAAAAACCCAGTGCCATGAGAAAAGCTGAATTTCATTCTCCTCCGCAGTTTGTGATAATGTGTTTGTTTGTGAGTGTGAGTGTGTGTGATAATGTTTCACATTCTGGACTGTCTCCTTCTATTTTCTTCGTACATTAATGTATACTGTAAACAACAAAGAGGGACAGAGGATAAGACTGAAAGGGAAAGAAAAAAGGACTCTTTAAATTGAACTGTTGGCTATTTTTTAGATTCTTTTATTGCATGTGCCAGAGTTTTTCTTTAGAGTTTGATCCTTAGGCATGCCGATTTTTGTGCATAAAGTTCACACAAAAATGTAACTTCTCTCATCATGTACTTGCCTTCACATTGTTCCAAACCTGTATGACTTTCTTTTTGAGGAAGATTAAAGATCTTTTAGAATGATGTCTTAGTGTTTTATTTTGTCCATACAATGGATGTTTGGTTACCAACATTCTTTCAAACATCTTCTTTTATATTCCACGGAAGAAAGAAAGTCATACAGGTTTGGAACAGCATAGGTACGTAAATGATGACAGTAAATGATGACAGACCCTTTAATGGTTTAAAGTTTCTTGCTGACTACCAATCGTAAAACTTGCAATAAAGCGCAAAACAGTAACATTCTTAACTTAAAAACCCATTGACTTTCTCCATAGAGAATTGCTTGGCAATAATGTGCAAACCTTTCAGTTAAGACCTACCGCAAAAGATTGTTGAGCAATGATATTTGTTACAGTTGCTATAAATCAAAAGTTTTATATAGCAACCTTGTTTTTTGTTCAATTATATCATTCACAGTATACTTTACTGGATACGTTTATGATTATTAAACAACTGATCTATGCAGTCTTGTATCTTTTTTTTTTTTTGCCCTTAATTTTCATATACATTTTTGCTTAAAGTTTATGATTTGTATTGGAGCTGGTTTGGTTCTCTTTACAACTTCTCTTTAAATCCATATGGAGAAAATGAATGGCGAAAATACGTCTTTATATGTGCTCTATATGAAAACATAATCACGAGCAAGTTTCTTTACCTTAGACTTCAACTATACAGCATACATGCACACAAATCCACTTACACTTACAGTGTGCATACTCTACCAACCAACTACAAAATCATCCCAGCACAAATTGTATTGTGGGAGTAGGAAATTCTGAGTTTTAATTTAGGGTGACACTCTTTTTAAGAGCTTGTCTATGTAAGCAGCACATCATGCCTTTAGGGAACACAAGCTCTGACAGCTCCAAAGTTTGTCCATACAATGGATGTTTGGTTACCAACATTCTTTCAAACATCTTCTTTTATATTCCATGGAAGAAAGAAAGTCATACAGGTTTGGAACAGCATAGGTACGTAAATGATGACAGTAAATGATGACAGACCCTTTAATGGTTTAAAGTTTCTTGCTGACTACCAATCGTAAAACTTGCAATAAAGCGCAAAACAGTAACATTCTTAACTTAAAAACCCATTGACTTTCTCCATAGAGAATTGCTTGGCAATAATGTGCAAACCTTTCAGTTAAGACCTACCGCAAAAGATTGTTGAGCAATGATATTTGTTACAGTTGCTATAAATCAAAAGTTTTATATAGCAACCTTGTTTTTTGTTCAATTATATCATTCACAGTATACTTTACTGGATAAGTTTATGATTATTAAACAACTGATCTATGCAGTCTTGTATCTTTTTTTTTTTTTGCCCTTAATTTTCATATACATTTTTGCTTAAAGTTTATGATTTGTATTGGAGCTGGTTTGGTTCTCTTTACAACTTCTCTTTAAATCCATATGGAGAAAATGAATGGCGAAAATACGTCTTTATATGTGCTCTATATGAAAACATAATCACGAGCAAGTTTCTTTACCTTAGACTTCAACTATACAGTATATATGCACACAAATCCACTTACACTTACAGTGTGCATACACTACCAACCAACTACAAAATCATCCCAGCACAAATTGTATTGTGGGAGTAGGAAATTCTGAGTTTTAATTTAGGGTGACACTCTTTTTAAGAGCTTGTCTATGTAAGCAGCACATCATGCCTTTAGGGAACACAAGCTCTGACAGCTCCAAAGCCCCCACTGAGTGAGATACAAGAAAGAGACAAACCACAGCATGAACTGCGTGAATAGCGGAGAGAAGAATCATGCGGGTTGCATGACACCCATTATGAGTTGCTGTTCTTTTAGCTTAAGTGTTTTCTTATCAAGCCTGTCAGCATGAAATCACTTACAGATAATTCTAGAGCAGAGACCAAACAATAGTGTGCATGCTGTTATACAATAGCATGCTCTAACAACAACAGCTCTTCATTTAAATGAAAAAATAATGCTTGGGAACATGTGATCTCATGTCATACATTTTTAAAGCTAAAGCCACTTTGTTTTGTGTATAATTGTGCTTGTTTGAGAATCTGCAGATGTTTTACGCAGGAAGTGCATTCTTGATGCATGTGTCACTGACACAAGAGACAACTTTCACCAAAATGCATGTTGTTTCTTAACATACATAAAAGTAGAAGGCATTCTCTTGGATTTCATGAAAAATAAATGCATAGGTCATTTCCACAATACAGTGAAAGAATGCTTTCATTTGTAAGTGTTGAGTTCCTCTTCTTGTGTGGCTTAAACACAGCTCACCTGGCAGGCTGTTATTGCACTAGAGAGCGAAAGATCACAATTAACTCAACACTAAAAAAACACAACATATGGCCCCCATCAGCAGCTGCATCTGAGCATTGAAATCAGTGTAAACTCACTGGACAAACACCTCCTAACAGTTTGTTATCTGATTGGTTTTAACAGCTGTGTGTTTACAGCTCTTGAATTTCCAATGCAAAGACCACCAACCTCTCACCACACACAGAGCTCATTAACCACACAAACACAAACCAGGTGATGTAAATGTGCGTTTTGTGACAGATGCATCTTGACAACTCAGCTGGTCCACCATTCTTTATAAATTGGGTAAAACGGTTAGTATATTTTACAAGAAAATACCATTTCAAATACTACTTTTCTACTGCAAAACTTCATGTTTTTTTCAATGTCCCGTTTCTTTGTATTTGTGAATTTTACTAGCGATTTCTGAGTGAAAAATGTTTCCCCACCAACTTTTTGTTTTTCAGTGCAAATGGGAAAAAAGTTATTATTTTTTAAAAGTGTTTTAAAAAATTATTTAAATGATTTTCATTATGTGTAAAACTTTTCCAATGATCAAAACGAAGAAAATACTGAGTTCGCCTTTAAAATAATCATCATTACCCCCTTGTTTTGTTCTAAGTTAACAGTTGCCCGGACTCGTTTCTTTTACAGTTCATTAAGGGCAAGTTGGATTCCAGAAAGAATGTAATTCGGATCCCCATAAACATTTTTCAAAAAAGACGAGCTCTTCTCCTTAATGAATGCAGGTTTGATATAACTTACCTCGGCATGACAGCAGACTACAGCCAGGAGGAAAAACACGGGTAAACACCGAAACATCTGTAACGGGCGTAGCGGGCGGAGAGAAGAGAGAGAAGGGAAAGACATTACACACAGAGAAAGCGTTCCAGGCAATTCGACACAAGTTGTTTAGACGCTGTAAAAGATTGCAAATAGCGTTCAGGTTTCTCACCATTTTTGTAAAAAGAGCCGATTGAGTGAGCTGGAGGAGGAAAAGCGCGGCGTCTCGCTCCGCTGTAGATGTGGATCTGAGGATGTGATCGCAGGAAACTCGAGCAGCGCTCAGGAATCCGCTTCTGCCCCCTCCGTGACGTGACGTGGCCCGTGAAACCGTGGAGCAGATCCAGATGAAGAGCACACACTCCTCAGTGAGCGAGGGACCGACGCAATCTGCTAGAGGTTACAGAGTCCAGTCCAGGGTATACTGCATGCTGATTAATTGCATGCTTGTGAGGATGCAAAACAATCGAATATTGTTTCAGGTCAAAGGTAGAAAAGTTGTAGCCTAAGCTCAAAACGTAGATAGAGAAATACACTGAGATTGCGAATAAAGTGATATAGCCTAGATTAATGAATAAAGACAGCTGCGTCCAGTACCTATATGAAAGAATAGACCCATCACAATTCCAGTTACAGTTTTAATATGAAAATTAATGGAAATCTATTTTGTATAATCGCTGTTGGTTATGGTTGAATGAAGAGGGTTTTATTTATGGGCGAGATTTTAATTTTCTTCAGTTATTCTTATGTTCCAGGGGTTGAATTGTATTAAAAAGAAAAGTTTTTATTTATTCATATATTTTTAAATAAATGAAGGTCACATTGTGTTTATCATGCTACATTTAAACTGCCTTTAGGTGTAGATTTTATTGATATAAAAAAATCATAATTAAAATAAAAAAATATGATGTTCTTAATGCAAGAAATGATCATAAACAATGTCAATATTTTTTGAAGATCATTTATATATATTTTTCAGTAATTATACATTAATGCCTCACAGTTGTTGCACCACTTCCATTACAATGTTGCTACTAACAGAGCTTTATTAAAAGTTAGAGAACTTGTTCACCAGGGAGATAGCAGAATAGTTTGAGATGAAATGTGATGTGCAAAGAAAACAAAGAAAAACTAAGGTAAATATCAGCTGTCAGGAGAACATTTTTTATTAAAGTTGAGGTCTGAACATTGATGGAGAGTTCCATCCAGTGTTGTTTTTTTATTATTATTATTTTCCCACCTTTTTGAAAAAAAGGTCAACACATCTGAAAGTTTGTGGAATAAATTAAATTAACAATATTTCTAACAAAGCAAAAAAGCTGACTGTATTATGGTAAATCAAAATTTTGTCATGATTTACTCACCCTAATAGGCTTATCTATCGTGGTGGCAGGGAGCCACTGCCATCCTAAGATAAAACCTTGCCAAACTGTCACTTTAGCATCCCATTGAATAAAATGTAAGCAGTGGTTCCAAGATTTATTTTCAGCAGCTGTGCTTCGTGACGAGATGAAAGCCTGTGTACCATGAAATAATGGCAAGACAACAGCAGCTCCTTCTATTAAGTTCTCCTCGCAGGCTGCACACACATGAACCACCAGTGTAGTCCGATTCACGAACAAATGGCTCTTATGAACTAGTTCTTTTTATTGTATCAAAAACATACAGCACCAATGTAGTTTAATAGTAGGCCTATTGTAGCATCATAAATAAACTACTAAAAAAACTACTTAACAAATGACTATTTCGGCTAACTCAGAGGTCCTCGTATAAATCATGTCTCAACTGGACAGGAATGTATGTGACTTCAGCCAAATAAATGTTATTATTTTTTATAATGCTGCTCTTTTTTGACCTTTATCGCATACCGACTATTCCTATGGCAAAAAATAACAAAATACATTTTGTCATTTTTTTTTTAAACAGATAATTACTTTGTTGTCCATCTGAGGAAATGCAACTGTTTTGCATATTCATGGACATGGTTAATGTGTATGTAAGGCCCTAAATCCATAAACTGTGCATGAATGCTTGATTCATTGTTGCCACTTCTCAGTCTTCATGCCACCCTAATAAACAAGATTTTAAATCTGCCCCCCTTCATGTTGGTCTAAAGATTAGATTTTTAGGGAGAAGAAGACTCTCAGCAAATAAAACTGAATTTCAGGTTATTATAATGTGGCTTCAGAGTGAGTCGATGATGACAGAATTTTCATTTTGGGTGAACTATCACTTCAACCTAACAATTCATTAGCTGCTTCTCATAGCAACAAGTCTCTCCTGTGGTTAGTCTAGTTGAAATGCAGAATTTCGGGAAATGGGGGTTTGCCAAATGACTGATCAAATTGAAATGATATCCATGGCAATTCCACATAGGGCCCGCTTCTTTTTAAAAAGAGAAAATTAGCTTTGATGTATAAAAAATGGTGGGGGTGCTGAGTTGTGTCAATGTATATGCTAATTTGACAATGAATTTCTACTGTAATAAAAGTGTGAAACAGAAGTGCACACTGAAATAATGCCAAAATACTTTGCTTTCGAGTAAGTGTTCAAGTACATTCGTTGAGCCACATAGATCTGTTTTTTGTGAGAGTTGCCAATCACGAAGAGCAAATAGAGGCTTACCTAACCCAGTCTTTGTCCTCCTAATGCCTTTCAGCCAAGAGTGCTTGGTAATCAGAACAGCACATAATTGCCTCTTCACAGCTACTTTTCATCACTGTTTATCAAACAGTGTCTGCATAAATTCACTTCATGAATGAATAACCTGTCACAAATGCATCTGCTATTCAATCTCCTGTTCTACACCTTTAACATTGGCCAGTCAGATATTCAGAAGCAAGGTCAGTGCTGATGAAGCCTTTGTTTTTCCTCCTGTATAATCCATTTATCTTCCTCTTTCATGCAACCACCATCACATCAACCCAGCTAGTAAAACACACGTTGGTTTGAAAAGTATAGGTATGTCCATGAGGAACAAAGAGGGGTGTGGTAATTCACAGTAAATTGCTTGTTTACACAAAGTGAAAATGTGAACAAAACGACAAATGGTTCATTGACTCTAAGACCCAAACGAGGCTATTTACTGGGTTAACCAAAATTCACAAATTCAACAAATAAAAAAAAAAATCATAATTTTTCAGGCTTTAATTTTTTTAATCAAAATCTGTCAATGTACAATAAAAGGAAAACAATTACTGAAAGATTTTTCATTACAGGTGTGTTTATATTCACTGTAGTACAAAGGGTTCATGTACTGCAAATATTGTGTATTATAGTTTGCAAGATAGCTTTAATGCCACTAATTCAATGAACTGTGCGACAGCAGTCCAGAAACATGAACAAATGAACTGTTTCTATTCAAAATCTTGTTCACAACTAATACAGTATTTCTGCGTATTGGCCAAAAATGAAAATCTGCTTAAAATGTACTCACTGTCCAAGATGTAGATGAGTTTATTTCTTCATCTGAACAGATTTGGAGAAATTTAGCATTACATCAATTGCTCAACAATGGATCCTCTGCAGTGAATGGGTGCCAAACATCTGATAAAAACATAACATATATTCCACATGACTCCAGTCCATCAATTAACATCTTTTAAAGTGAAAAGCTGTGTGTTTGTGATAAATCCATCATTAAGGCATTTTACCTTCAAACTGTTGTTTCCGGCTAAAATATGTGTCCTCTGTATATAATATTGCTTTCTCCAGTGAAAAAAGGTGAATCAGGAGAGACATTTGCAGAGATCAAACACAGATTACAATCAAAAACAGTTCTAAAAAAAAATATGTGGGTGGATTTTGATAAGAGGACAACAGGGGATGGACTTTTTCACTGGAGGAAGCATTAATATTATAGACTTTTCCAGAAGCAGTGATTTAAGGTTAAAACACTGTAATGATGAATTTGTTTGTTACAAACACCCATTTTTTTTTTCACTTCACAAAATGCTAATTGATGGACTGGAGTGGTGTGGATTACTTGTGGATTATTGTGATGCTTCTATCAGCTGTTTGGACTCTCATTCTGACGGCACCCATTCACTGCAAATTATCCATTTGTGAGCAAGTGATACAATGCTAAGTTTCTCCAAATCTGTTCAGATCAAGAAGAAAAGAAAAAAATCTTGGATAGCCAGAGAGCAAATGTTCGTTTTTGGTTGAAGTATTTCTTTAAGACAGAAAATCCTTCTTTATTCTGTTTAAACTCAATTTGACAGATGTGGTTGCTTGATTGAGTGATCCACCAGCTTTGATTGGTCCAAAGCCTCTGTGCTGTACCTAGATGATGCATGAACAAAAAATCACTTTATTTCTAATGTATATATTATGCATGTCTGCATATCCATGTCAGACCTCAGAGGACATTGAATCACTGTCAATCAAGTACTTCGACTGAAAGTTTTAGACTTATTCAGCAGCAATGATATGATGTTAATTATGGTACGATTTTGACAGTAATTGGAATTAAGTCACAGTCTCAGCAGATATGATAGTGAAAACTTTCCTGTCTGTCAAAGTAAGACAAGTTCCCTCCCATCACAGAGAATGCTGTCAGAATCATATAAGCCAGATGTCCGACACAGCCGATCAGTCTCATACAGCACAGGAAGAGTGTTTCACGATACACTACTACAGATTCTTCATCCCTTTGATCATGAGCATGTTACACTGAATCTTTCTGTTATCTGACTGAACATCCTTTAAAATAATTTACTTTGGCATATAACCATAATCCCTCAACATCACCTCAACATACATATTCTCCTCCACATAAAGATATTAACCACATAATTGCAGCAAACTGAAAACAGCAACTGTGCAGTGGATTAATTAATAGATTATTCAGTTAATAAATAAATGCAATTTTATAGGGTGTAGCAAAGCATACCAGGATCAAGAGCAACACAGGTAGAGTGATATTTGTGCATTTTTCACTATGAACATCACTTCAGAAGAAGCTTTTCAGAACAATGAAACTAATCAACAGCAGGATGCATGCTTTACCATTTAATATCTTCATGCAAAATCTTGAAGTCTGTGCAATCAGCAGAGATTGAGAATGGGGAATTTTCTCACAGAGATGCAACACCTCCCCTTTGTGGTTGAAGTGGGAAGTGCTGTTTAATAGTTAATTATGATTTAGCGTGCTTTTTAGCCTCAATAATGGGAGTTTCATGGCTACTTGACAAATAAATAAATAAATAGATAAAGTAAATAAGTGGACATTAAATGGTTGTATTGTTTTTAAAGTGTGACTAGTTTCAGAATGTAAAAGATTTTAGTTCATTGGTAGTGAATGTGAAGTGCATCAGCTTTGTGTGGTTTGTTATTCAGGCCAGATGCACTTCCTACTTCACTCATACTGCTGAGCTATTTATAACAACTATATAACATGCTTTAGTTCCAAAACATCTGGATCCCACACAAAAGGATGGATCCTTTTATTTATTTATTTATTTATTTTGATTACTTTTATTTTATTTATTTTTTTACTTCTGATTTAACTTTAGATGCTAATCATGCAGCTATTTGCATATTTACCGCAAGTAATATGAGCTCATAAGCAGTAAATGATTAGTGTGGTTTATGTAACCTTCAATGGTTTATTGCTTCCAAAATAGTACAATAACTGGAATAAACTACATTTTACCAGCAAATGTGTTTATATCTCTGAAACAGAAAGAATAAGACAACCCTCTGCTTTAACCTTTTCCTCGTTCAGTACAACCCTTTATGATACTGAGCAGACAGTTATACTCTTTCACACCCTCCTTAAATGCTATTGAATATATTTATTCTAATATTTATATTAGTCATACCTCTGTATGGTCAGTCTTGTATATGTGTGCATAAAACGATGTACTACATCTTCAGAGATAATAAACGCTTAGATAATTGTCAGTGAAAAAATAGGACTGGACAGTTTTAGTTTTTCAATTTAATATTAAATTATTTAATATTTGTGTCATTTTCTTCCTGTCCTTGTGCCCTTGCTTTGTTGTGGACTTTTAGTTTATAGTTTCAGCTTGGTTCCTGTTCCAGTTTGTCCTTGTCATTAGTCTCGGTTGTTTGTGTCTAGTTCATCTGGTTTACGCCTAAGCTCTTGTGTTTCCTGTGTTCTTTGTCAGGTGCTGTCATTTCATGGTTGTCTTGTCGGGGCCTCAATTCTGTTCCTTCTATTTTTGGATTCCTGGTTTTCTTGTGTTTTTGTTTCATTGTAATAAACCACTTGCATTGGATCCTACAGTTCCTCGTCTCTGAATTTGTTTATGCAACAGTTTGTTCTATAATTTTAAAACGTGGTCTTGTCAATGTTGTGTATGTTTATTTTGAATGTTACTTCATAAACTGACTGTAAACCAGTAAAAAGAATTTCAATTTTGAGGAATGCCCATGGATTGAGCAGCATTGAATCTCATAGCAATATCATTGGAACTGATTTTTTTAAATCACACAAAATAAGGGATTTTTTCTATCTGTAAGTTTGTACATTTTGGTGAGATGGTTAATGACATGTCAAAGATGTCTGAGATGACTGGCTATTAAGCAAAAGCCACAGAGGTTTTTGAGGTAAAGAGCAGCAATCATGCAAGAAGATACTGCATTTACACTGCAAATTTCCTCTATTGCACATTTGTAAGGCAAACGTATTTACAACTTGATGGGTTCTAATAGGCCAGATCAGAAATATGACAACAAACATACAATGATGTTTGATCATCCAGGTGAGGAACATTACAAGCAATTTGAGAGCATACTAGACCAAACAATCATTACACTGGAGCAATACCCAGTTTAAAGAGAAATCTACTTTAGCACAAGCCAGAGCATAAATCAAAATGTATAAAAACAGCAGAGAAAAAAAGAAGGAGAGATTCTTTAAACACAAAGCAGAATATGAACAAGTGTGGGCTGCTTAACATAAACACAGTAACAGGATGTGACAGTTGTGCTGTGGAAAATGTGCTCTGTGGTCACTGCAAATAAAAGCACAAAATTAAATATAATATATTTGTATACAATACATACAATAGGTATTGTATTTAGGTTACCCGTGTTTGCATTCACACTTTAAATCTTTAGCATTTTTTTAAAGACAGCATTACAAAAAAAATTAAATATGTGAACATATGACTAATGCAAACTATATTCTGTGTAACTGATCATGTGATATTTATTTCCAATAATCTGCTACTGTACAAAATGTTATTAAGGATATCCTCATCTGCTGTTTTAGGCATTGCCCTCTGTCTTCACTTCTTCCTTCACTAGTTCAGCCTCTCACGTGTGTAAGATCCTGAGCGGACAGTAAGACAGTTAGTTTACACTCCTTAAACTGACCTATAACTGAATGTCCTGCTATGGCAAATTTTCAAACCAGGATTCGTCTGGATCTCTGTGTCGTCATTATTCTCCGGATTCATGCAGGTACCACTCATTTGTTTTTTGAATTTTCAAAGCTGATAAACAGAATGTACCCTATGTTTATATTTGTGATGCATTTGTTGAAAACTGATGATTGTATTCGAATGTATTTTCCCATCAGGTTAAAAGCTACCACATGAACAATGTGTTTTGTGTCTCATGAGATTTTGCAAATTTGCGTTTTTTTCAACTACATGATGACAATGAAATTATTTTCACTAATTTACCGTCTAACGAAGTTACTGTAAACCAGCAGTGATTGTGATTTTCTGTCTGTTCATCAGATTATTCCAAATCCAATCAAGAGCAAAGGATTCGGCAGCACATCAACAAAACAGTGTTTGTGGGGGAAACAGTTACACTTCACTGCAACAAAACCCAGTTTGATGATGATTTCACATGGAAAATGAACAACTCAGTTATTTTTAGTCATGACTCTTACAGTAACAGAACAATGAGAAACTTTAGCTCAAACAGGATTCACATCGACCCAGCAGCTCCAAGAGAATTAACAATACATCAAATACAAGCATCTGATGCAGGAAACTACAGCTGTTACCCAGCAGCAATGAGATGGACATTAACAAAAACAGGTTATTACATGAATTATTTTTTGTTGATATTTTCTGTAAAAAAGTTCAGTACAGCAAGTATAAGTTTGTAACTATAGTAACTAGTAGTGATTAGTGCTGGTTGACAGATCTCATAAGTGTTTCACTCTTTTGTGCATGTCTTCAGAAAACCAGATCAGACCAGAATCACCCAAACAAATGCCGCTGTCCATCGTCATCATTATCATCATCATCATCTCATGTTGTGGAGTCATTATGATCATCACCGTCAGCATCTGCATTCAAAGGTCAGAGACATTGAGTTTTCATTAACATTTCTTACCCTCAGAAATTTTAAAGACTGACATGCTGTTCCAGCTCCAGCTCGTGTTAGCGATGAACTGTTTACTTCATACCTGTTTCGTTTTTTCTACTTTTTGAATTATGTGCTACTTTTCAAATGTATATTTGTAGGTAGAGTTCAAACAGCCAGCTTTGATGACAAAGGTTATTTTAATTATCTCTGCCTACCATTGCTCAGAAACAGCTCTTCGCTTCGAATTACAGTTTGTGTAAATAACATCTATCACTATTTGCACTTACTGTAAGCAAGATCTTAGTGCAATCAATTAGTGTAAATAGTATCCACTGTTTTTAAAAATGTAAATACAGTGCCTGCCATACTTTTATGTATAGCATTATGGATATGGGTCTATACTTTTAGATATAGATTTTATTATTTACCTCTTGTCCAGGACCCAAACTTACAATTTTAAAAGAATAAACTCTATGACATAAATAATAATTTCAAAGATGTCTTATTTTTAGAATATAACATATTTATTATGAATTGAGCTGTATTCTGTTCTTCTCCAAATGTATCATTGTAACAGGAAATCGAGTCAGAAGATCAACTCTAGTTCAGAAAAGCAGGATGTAAGTATATTTTCCACAGCGCACGTTATTATTGAGCACATATATCTGCTCTTGATTTGGAACTTTTTATGCTATATTTTCATGGCCTATACAGGTGAAGATGATCTCAGACTGTGACAAACACACAATAACAGCCTGTGTAAGTCAGTTGAACTCGACACACACTTAAACTCCTCCATGTTTACCACATAATTTTTGTTAACTGGCCTCCAACAGCAACTGCTGCAAAACATAACGCTAAAATGTTGTCAAAATAACTTCGTTACAACTAATTAATAAATGTGTCATTTTTATTAATCAATTATATGATCGTTTATAAATTGTTCAGCAGATAATTGAACAAAAGCTGAAATGCCTATTGTTTGTGTTTCATTGTTTTATCTTTGTATTCATCAGGTCTACAGTCTTCATAAAGTTTCATGAACATCTTTTCTTCTCAAGACAGCAGTGTGTGTGTGTCTGACACTCTTCATCTCAATATAGAAAGAAGATTGTCAGTCATTTTTATGGGTTATAGAGAATGAAACCATCATAAGAAAAAAGTACAGACAATAAATGTGTATTTGCCTCTAAAATGCTTTTTGTTTTATTTATTAAAATATCTAGAAATAAATGTAATTTTCATACAGAAAAATATGAGTTTTAATTTTGATATGCCTAACTAGATACTAGATCGTGGCCTAATGGTTAGAGAGTCGGACTCGTAACCCAAAGGTTGCAGGGATTGTAGGTGGGGGGAGTGAATGTACAGCGCTCTCTTCCACCTTCAATACCACGACTGAGGTGCCCTTGAGCAAGGCACCGAACCCCCAACTGCTCCCCGGGCGCCGCAGCAAAAAAATGGCTGCCGACTGCTCCGGGTGTGTGTTCACGTTGTGTGTTCACTGCTGTGTGTGTGCACTTTGGATGGGATAAATGCAGAGCACTAATTCACTAAGGTCACCATACTTGGCCACATGTCGAAAAATAAGAACAAGATAAATATTCAGTGTGTTGTGGTGAAAATAATACAGAAAAGATACATCAGGGCAAACAGAGTGATTGAAAGGTGGTTTGTTGCAAAGAACTGTTTATCAAATGTCATCACAGAAATAATATTGGACTATTACTTTTGACAAATTGCTGTTGTGACTAACTGACAGTATAGTCAGAACAGACTTCAGAAGCCATTGAGGTCTTACTGCAGAAAAACACAAGGTGGCGCCATAACAAACACTGAGCTGCAGTAATGCATAATTACTAACAGGAAAGATGAATGAGAGACTTTATTAAAAATATGTTGTCACTAAACAAACAGGAATGAAGAAACATTTAAGATATTTCACCTTCCTCATGAACACACACTTGTCTTGAATAACATAAACAATACAGACAGACATAACAAAATCTATTTCATTTATTCATTTTTAATGAGTTTAATTAAAACATGAAGGTGATGTTCCAGAAATCCCTAATTACACCAAATACTTGCAAAGTGAGCATGAATAATTCCATCAGTTATTTATGGTGTTTGGTGTTACACCACAACTGTGCACTATAATAATAATAATTTCACAATCAAATATTCTGCTATGTTATCATATATAAATTAAGCATTATCACATAAGCAAGAGTGTCGACATTTTGAATATCAGGTATAAGACTTTATTTAATCTCAAATAAAAATATTGATCAATGCACAGATACAAAGACAATGTCAAATGTGGCGCTACAAACCTCAGAAATCATGACGTTGATCCTGTGATGAGCGAGGTTTGAGGTTATGTTGTGGTGTACCAATGTAATAATTTGTAATAAAAGAGAGGCTAATCAGAGAGTTGAGAATGGGAAATGATGAATCGATATTCATGTATTTCCATCAATTTTGTAAAAATGTACCCATTTTCAGGGATTCAAGTGGCAGAGTGTCATAGAGTTTGTAAATGTGCTTCATTTGCTTTATACGTTTCACTGTAGCATCATGAATAGAGCGAATCATGCTGTTTCTCTGTTATTAGCTCTCTGTGGCTACTTACTTCCTGCTTGTCGTTTCCTGTCACTTAGTTAGTGACAGGAAAACACAAGTTAGTTAGTAAGTGAATCATGAGTGTCTCTTGTAATAGTCCTCTGCGCTTCTGCTTATCACATTAATATACTCCAAAAATGAAAACAGAATTCTGAGTTCTTAGAGATTACTGATTTTATTCTTTTGTAGTATTTTAAAAATGAATTACTCTGTGAAATCATGAATTATAGTTATTCCACACCATTTAGTCATTATTATGCCTCTGTCATTATTATTGCCCACTGTCTTCACTTCTTCCTTTACTAGTTCAGTCTCTACAGCACTTCTGCAAGATCCTGAGCATGCAGTTTAAGCTCGTTCACAGCCCTATAATGCCAAACGTTCAAACCAGGATTCTTCATCTGGATCTCTCTATCGTCATTATTCTTCTTATTCACGCAGGTACTGATTTAATATAAACATTTTCTCTTCCTCACTTGTTTTGTTTATGATGTCTGGAAGCCAATAAACACGATCAGGCCCGGATTAACACAGTGTAGTGCCCTAGGGTGACCACATTTAAAGTGCATATATTTTATATTATCTCTGTATATATTTTATCATTAACTGTTCATGTTGTATCTGCATCTCTTCAAGCAAAATAATATATATACAAAACATGAAAAATATTTGAAAGGTCTAGTCATTATTTTAATCACATCAACAAAACAGTGTTTGTGGGGGAAACTGTTACACTTCACTGCAACAAAACCCAATTTGATGATGATTTCACATGGACAATAAACAACACTATTATTTTTAGGCAGGTCTCTGATATTAACATAACTAAGACAAACTTCAGCTCAAACAGGATTATTATTCAGCTCCAAGAGAATTAACAATACATCAAATACAAGCGTCTGATGCAGGAAACTACAGCTGTTACCCAGCAGCAATGAGATGGACATTAACAATAACAGGTTATTACATTAATTCTTTTTTTGGATTTTTTTAAATAATGCAAAACATCAATAAGTATGTTTGTAATTAGTAGTGAGTAGTGCTGGTTGACTGATATCATATGCGAATATGATATGATTTTAGAAAACACAACCAGACCAGCATCACTTAAACAAATGCCGCTGTATATTATCATTATTATCATCTCATGTTCTGGAGTCATTATGATCTGCCTGATCATCACCATCAGCATCTGCATTCACAGGCGAGATATTAAGTTTTTGTTTGTATTTTTAATGTTGTTTTCAATATGAATAACCTTCCCAAGTATCCAAACATCACTACATTTTTTATAAACCCTTATATGGTGGTTCTTTAACTCTGTGCACTTTTATGTTCCAGGGCTCCATAATAATTAAAACAAACAGATTACTACTTTTTCATTTTGTCGAAGGTTACATTAAAACTGTCTTGGACACATTTTATCATGCCATCATTATTTATTTCTGCTACTTTTGAAAATCCATTTATGCATAGATTTTGATCACTTTATTCTTATATCAGACTTTTAATCTTAAAATGAAAATGAAATTGAAATTGAAAAATGAAAATATTAAAAAATTAAAATGAAAAAATAAAACCCCTTCATAAAAATATCACAAACCAATCCATTTCAATATTTATGAATGAATTGATGAATGAATTGAAAATTCAAATTGAAAAGGAAAATGAACATTTTTATAATTAAAAAAAAAATTTTTTTGCATTAATTGTGACATCCTTTCCATAATGACCAATAATTATGAAACTAGTATGTGTTTATTAAAATAATAATATTTGTGAGCCATTAAATAATTCTAACCCAGTAAGAGCCCTCTGCATTTAAAGCATCATTCAATTCAGCTCAGCTCCAACAATGAACTGTTACAATTATACACTTATATTCACATAGCTATGAGAAGCGTTAAACATGCGGGCAGTTGCCGTACTGTATTAAAGCTTTAATCAGGATAAAACTGTATATTAAAAGCTAACATAAGCAGTAGCATTTACAAATAACAGCATATCTAAAAGTATGAGACAACAACAAACAAAAAACATAGGCCTACCATTAAAAGCCGTGCTTGCACAGGTTCTGCACGATCCTCTTCAATAATATCCTCTGCTTCTCAATTGGGCTCAAAATGATAAGCGATATTAATGACGCAGTTGTTTACAATACAACCGGAGCACATGCTGCTGAGGTGAGGGGCGGGACGTTTAGACGCGCACTAGAGGTGGTTTAGCCAATTACAACACACTGGGCTAGCTAACCAATCAGAGCCCATCGCCTATATCTGAGGGAGAGGCTTCATAAAATAAGGAAATGATCAGCCCGTTTCTCAGAGAAGGGACAGAGAGGTGTGGAATAAAGGTAAATTATGTGAAAAATAATGCGTTTTTAAAAAAACGAAGCATTAACACATGTTAGACTGCACCCCATAAACACAATCAAGCCTAGAAAAAACCCAGTGAACCACCCCTTTAATTATTTTATTATTGTTGTACATTATGATTTGATGTCCATAATGAACTGCATTCTGCTGTTCTGCCAATGCTTCAACACCTCACAGGAAACTGAAGCAGATGAAGATGAACTCTGATCTCTGTGAAACTACACAGCACAGGTTATCATTCAGCACATATATGATATCTGCTCTTGAATTCTGTCCATTTATATACCTCTTAATATAATTTCTACAACTCTGCATGATCTGTACAGGAGAAGATGATCTCAGACAGTGACAAACACACAATAACAGCCTGTGTAAGTCAGTTCAACTCGGCACACACCTACACTCCTCCATCATGTTTACCACATCATGTCTGTTCACTGGCCCCCAACAAATGTCACTGACACACTTCTTGATGGAAACATGTTGTGCAATCAAACTACTGCTCTGTAAAATCAGTTTTGTTCCATCCAAGTGAAAATTGTGTCATTTTTATAAATTAACAGCTATAAATATACATGATCACTTATAAATTGCTGAGTTTTTGAACTGTTGTTTGTTTCATTGTTTTATCTTTGTTGTCATCAGGTCTACAGTCTTCACACAGTTCCATGAACATGATCTTTTCTTCTCAAGACAGCAGTGTGTTCATCTGACACTTATCAGATGAGTATCTCAATACAGGAAGATGTTTGTTATTTTCATGGGACTGAGTACAAGACCATCACAATAATAATAATAAGTGCAGTCCCAGAGGATCTGTGTGTACATGTGCATTTGTCCCTTAAATGCTGTCTGCTTAACTATGATAGTTAACATGAACTAACAATGTAAAATATTTCAAAAGTATTTTAAAGCTGGAATACACTTTTGCCTAAATTTGTGCCCAGACAGAGTGTGGAAAATATGACGCTATAGTTGCCGAAAGTCAGAACCAGTCTGCAGATTTCACACCCTCAACATCACCTACATCTGCAACACATTCACATTCACAGTTCTCCTCCACATCAACTTTTGTACCACATCATTGCAGCTTTTAAATAGATTCATAATAAAGCATTTGAGGAACAAGTGCAACAGAGGTAGTGTGACATTTGTTCATTTTTCCCAGTGTACATCACTTAAATTCCATAAGGTCCTTAATTACCATGCCAAAGACGACTGTGGCAAGAAATAATAATAATAATAATAATAAATCGGTTACACTTTACTTGAAGGTTGTGCAAAAGTCAGCACAGAGGGAGAATGTGAGACGCAGCACTTCTCCTTTGTGGTTGATGTGTGAAGCAGTATTTAGGGATTAATTATGATTTAGCTTCATTTTAGCCTCAGTAATACCAGAAGTTCAGGTGTAACCGTGTCATCAGTTCCACATTATCTATGAGGAAATTATCGATTTATTCATGCATGACTTTGCAATATCTGCAAATGCCCTCAGTTATTGTGTTATGCTGGTCTGCTGGAGTTGTGGATGACATCTGAATAAAGATGTTATTTTTTTCCCCTTTTCCTTCACCTTATGAGCCAGTGAAATCTTTGTCAGTGTAGAGCAGGAAGCAGAGTCAGGGAGAGAGAAGGGGACAGGATCAGGAAAGATCCACGAGCTGAGACTCAAACTCAGGATGCCCGAAGCACAACAGCATTATGTCGGTACACTGCCCATGAGGCGATAGGTGCCAACAGGCCAGGGAAATATTTAAAAAATGGTGTTTGTCACAATATAAAAATAAGTATGTAAAGACTCACCTGATCATTACTTGCCAAATAAATATATATGTGGATATGAAACATTGATTTGAGTTGAAATTACTTTATCTAATTTGTTGATTGAAGAGCTTTCTGTTTACTACAATGAATGTTAAGTGCTCTTGGTCATGAGAAACATTTTGAGCTTTGTGTGGTTAGTTATTCCGGCCACACAAACCAACGTGATCTCATGATAATTCGTTTGTATTTTACATAAAATGTGGTTCTATAAAATGTCTAAATGCACGTCTAAAGATCCTGAGCAGACAGTAAGACAAGCACACTCCTTCTCAGCCCTTAAACTGAGCTTCCTGATTCTGTTATGGCAAATTTTCAGACCAGGATTCTTCATCTGGATCTCCGTGTCGTTATTATTCTCCTGATTCATGCAGGTACTCTTCACCAGTAAATAGGGTGTACTTTATGCGTGTTGATATGTCTATAAGTCCAGCATAGTTTGATGACTAATGATATTGTTTACTATTTCACAAGTGCAGTTCTTGAAAAAGTAATGTTTTGTATTTTAATGTGTTATGTTCAAAAGATTTGTTCATAACACCACATGAAAAATATATTGTGTGTATGCTGTTTTGCTGTTTTCTACTGCATGATGACAGTGACATTGTTTCCACAATGTCTTTTTAGCAGATTATTCCAAATTATTATTTTTTGTAAAAGAGTTTCTGTAAAAGAATTCAATGCAGTAAATATACGTTTGTTTATAATAATAGCGAGTAGTGCTGGTTGACTGATATGTTAGTTTGACCCTTTTGTGTCTGTCAGAAATCCTGATCAGATCAGAATCACTCAAACAAATGCTGCTGTACATCATCATCATCATCATCATCATCTCATGTTCTGGAGTCATTGTGATTCGTCCGATCACCACCATCAGCATCTGCATTCACAGGTTAGAGACAATTTTTGATTGCATTTTTTAAGTGGTATTAATGAATATCCTTCAAGTATTTCCAAGCGTCCAGACATATATTTTTAAATCTTTATACAGTGTTTTTTCAGGTAACTCCAGGCAATTTATCATTATTAAAACAAACAGATTTCCACATTTTCATGTTGTTATATGCTGGTCACATTAAAACGGTCTTGGACACATTTCCCCTGCCTTCATCAATTATTTTTTACTTATTGCTGTACTCTTGTCCTGGACCCATGACTTTTAATCATAAAAATGGTATTTATTATTATTGTTATTATTATTATTATTAATAGTAATAATAATTATTACTTTCCATTACTTTCCATTCCATTTATTATTATTTCCATTCCATTTCAATATTTATTGTGTGAAAATTATTTAATTGCATGTTTACAAAATTATGAATTGTGGTATCATTTGCATCATGACCAGCAATTATGACACACCAAGTTTGATCAAAATAATATTTATTGTTTGTTTTGGTATTTGTGCATGTGGTTATAGCTAAAACACTAGTTGACAATAGTGTGACTGAAAAGTTTTAGATGAAATATGATGTTAATGATTAATGAAAAAAAAACAAAAAACAACTCTTGTATCACTGTGTGCCATTTACAGTCGAGCTGTAATTTAGTTAAATTATGCAAAATTATGTGTGAATAAAATTGTTTCATTGTGTGTATTGAAGATACATTAAAAGATAGCAATGAAATGAGTCCTAATGTAATGGAAATGACACTTGAAATGATCTTAACAGAATTGTCCATGCGTGTTGCATCAGTGTGTGTTGAACATTGTGAGTGGAGTGTGAAAAAGTGTCATTTACGTAAGAGGTGGTTAAGAGTGGTTTTGCAGTTGTTGATTAGATGTATATTATCATAATGAACTGAGCTGCATTCTGTGATGTTCCAATTCTTCATCATTTAACAGGAAACTGAAGCAGATGAAGATGAATCTTGCAGTGTGTATTCAAAAGTTTTCTTTGTCCTTCTATTTTTCCGTGATCTGCATAGGTGAAGATGATCTCAGACTGTAACAATCACACAATAACAGCCTGTGTAAGTCAGTTGCTCAACTTGTCACCCACCTACACACCTCCATCATGTTTACCACATCATGCCTGTTCACTGCCCCCAACAACAGCTGCTTCTGCTGCAAAACACAACAAATACCACACAAAGTTTTTTACACTTCTTTACATCTAATTAATAATGGTGTCATTTTCATTAATCAATTAGTTCAAGTCAGGTCTGTGTTTCTTGTTTGGATAGCACCTGTAAATAAAACTGCACTTGGGTTCTCACTTACGCTCGCCTTCAGTGGATGATTCATTACAGCAGTGTATTTTCAAAAGTTTTCTTTGTCCTATTTTTCCGTGATCTGCATAGGTGAAGATGATCTCAGACTGTAACAATCACACAATAACAGCCTGTGTAAGTCAGTTGCTCAACTTGTCACCCACCTACACACCTCCATCATGTTTGAAATGACACTTGAAATGATCTTAACAGAATTGTCCATGCGTGTTGCATCAGTGTGTGTTGAACATTGTGAGTGGAGTGTGAAAAAGTGTCATTTACGTAAGAGGTGGTTAAGAGTGGTTTTGCAGTTGTTGATTAGATGTATATTATCATAATGAACTGAGCTGCATTCTGTGATGTTCCAATTCTTCATCATTTAACAGGAAACTGAAGCAGATGAAGATGAATCTTGCAGTGTATTTTCAAAAGTTTTCTTTGTCCTTCTATTTTTCCGTGATCTGCATAGGTGAAGATGATCTCAGACTGTAACAATCACACAATAACAGCCTGTGTAAGTCAGTTGCTCAACTTGTCACCCACCTACACACCTCCATCATGTTTACCACATCATGCCTGTTCACTGCCCCCAACAACAGCTGCTTCTGCTGCAAAACACAACAAATACCACACAAAGTTCTTTACACTTCTTTACATCTAATTAATAATGGTGTCATTTTCATTAATCAATTATAATGCACTTATAAATTGTTCAGCAGATATTTGAACAGGAGCTGAAATGCCTGTTAACTGTGTTTCATAGATTTATCTTTGTTTTCATCAGGTCTACAGTCTTCACATAGTTTTATGAACATCTTTTCTTCTCAAAACAGCAGTGTGTGTTTCTGACACTCATCAGATGAGCATCTCTCAATACAGGAAGATGTTTGTCAGTCCTTTTCATGGGTTAGAGTACGAGACCAAAATGAATGCAGTTTCAGAGGATCTGTCGATGATTTATGAATATTGTGTTTGTACTGTATTTGTCCCAGAAATGTTATTTGATTATCTGATTTCAAATATTAACCAAATACACGGGCCAGGGACATTGACACATTGTACTGATTTAATTTCCGTTTTGTAGACACAAGAACAGAAGTTTTCAGTTTTAATATGCTTAACTAGATATCAAGAATACAGAAAAGATCCATCAGGGTAAACAGTGATCGGAAGGCAATTTATTACAAAGAACTGATTACCAAATGTGAATGTGCAGAAATAATGTTTGACTATTATATTTGACATATTGCTGTTGTGACTAACTGACAATAGAGTCAGAACAGACTTCTGTAGCTCTTGAGTTCTTACAGCAGGTAAACACAAGGTAGCGCCATAACAAACACTGAGCTGCAGTAGTGCAACATTACCAACAGGAGACACACAGGAGAGTCCTACTGAAAATTGTGTGGCCACAAAATAAAAAGGAATAAAGAAGCATTTAACACATTTCACTTTCCTCATAAACACACACCTGTGTTTGGATCTGCTTATTTGGATTAACAGTAAATAATAAAGATATTACTTTTAATTTGTTCTAAAAAATGAATGTGGTACTTTAGGTTTAGCTGTAAATATTCATGATGAAACTTAATATTATTTTAATCTCAAAAATAATATTCATGTACTTTTATGGCAATGGAGCAGCAGTGAATGAATGTTAAAAGTTGTCATCGCAACCAGACACATTGTACTCTGATTTCCTATAAGAGCTGGACTGAAAATGTAGCTAGAAGCATAGAAATATCTAAACTTATATTTATGAATTTAAATATAAATTGCTTTTGGCATCTGACAGAGTGTTTGGAGCAGCAAACAGTGACGTGTCATCAGGCTTAACAATCGAATGGGATATATGTCGAACTTCACCTGACTGAACCAGAAAACTAGTCTAATCACATCCACTTGTCAGAGAGAGCAGTATGAACTGATGGTGTTATCTGTGGACTTCTATGGTAATCTGCTAAATTAGCTAGTTGTTTTTATTGTTTATTTTTATTGCATTTTATTCAATATTAATATCCAAATAAAAATTTATCTGCATATGTGATGGACATCTGTTACGATCATCTTTGGTATCTCCTTTGAAGGCATCTTGAGTAGAACAGTTCTATATATAGTGAAGCACATAGGCTCGAAACAGAAGTGAAGCAACCTGTTTTACAGAACACAGAAGTTTGTTGTGCATAACATCTCTCGAAGCCTGTTTTTAGCTCAGATTGAAGATGAGCTAATTTTGAGATATAGAAGTAAGATTTGTGAGACAGTCAAAACTGAAAATCATAATTACAAGAAATAGTGGCAACTGTGAGAAATAAAAAGTCATGTTTAATGTCAAAAGTATGTTTCAGTCCCAAAGCTATTTTATTGCCAATGTGTGACTGCATGTGAGAGTGTCTCTACAGGTTTTGCTATTGTGAGTGACAAATGTCCTTACTAACATAATGATAATCAAATGCAATGATATAAACACATTGCTACCCAACTTGTGATGACATTTTATGTGTCCTCGCTAGTTAAAAATGCTCATAAAGCGACCAGTGATGTGCACAGGATTAGGTTTAAGGGTAGGGGTCAGGTTACATCATAGAAAACATCATTAACCTGGTATAAAACAATTGAAGTCTAAGTGTTTGCCCCCCATCCTCTTTCTTATTTTTGTTGTGTACATCTCATTCTAAATTGTTTCAGAAAAAAAAATGAGTCTACACATAGTATCTAATACCAAATGAGCTGTGTGAAATTGTATTTGCCCCTGAAGTTACTAGATCCCAAATCTATGAAACTGCAGTTATGGGGTTCAGATTCACTACAGTATATGCAACCAGGCCTGATTTCTGCCAGCCCTGTTCAATAAAAATAAAAACACTTACAATGACCTTTTTTCGGAAAGAAATTCAGCACAGTAGCGAACCTTCCCCGAAGTGGACAACCTTACAAAATTCTTTGCACAGCAACGACTCATCCAGGAAGTCACAAAAGACCCATGGACAATATTATATCAACCGCAGACCTCTCTTGCAACAGTCACGTTGGATGAAATTAAGATGCTGGATCATGTCTCAAGCATTGTAGATTTCGGTGTTAATAAATATACATAATAATATTTTAATAAAAACTTGTACTTGTGTCATTGTAATGTGTAAATAATTACACTTTATAAAATTAAAAGGCATTGCTGTATGATGAATATAGTCACTCCACGGTGTGCCATGCTGAACAATACCCTTCAATATTCGCAATATGGTTTATTTGTGGTGTTTAGTGTTTGGTGTAGGTCTAGATGCCCTCATATCAGCCAGTAAATGTGAAAGATGCTCTTCTCAGGTTGTATGTGGGTATGTCATGAACACCACACTCTCTGGGCAGCAAGGGTTTCTTATTACAGCATACTTGTACCCCAATCTTATGCACGTTAATGACAATACAGCCTAAATTATTCAGATGCATATGCATATAAATATTTAATAAATAACTGATGTTTAATTAAAACCGTATATATAAATAAGTACTGGGTTATAGTTACACCAGTACTTTACTTCTGCTACTAAACATAGTGTGCTATTTTTAGTGAGTACAAACCTCCATGACACTTCATTTCTTGATTCTGAAAGGCATTGTTGTCATATTATGAATTCATATTCACTATGGCATTATATACTGTTATATATGTTATGGTGTTCTTTTTGGAAGTCTTTTAACCTCAGAGGGTACTAAACTCTGCACTGCAGAGGCACATGACACTTCTGTGCTGCGGTTGAGGTGTAAAATAGTTTCCAGTAAACTTCTGAGGCCATCTAGGCCGCTGCTGTTGTACTTTTGTCCCATACAATTATTTAAATTTATTGTTGTTCACGAGCAACCCAGTGAATGAATCACACAAACATAAAAACCAGTATTTTAGCACCAACTTGGCGAATATTCAGAGTTAGAACAACTGCAATCATAAACAAAATTACACAAATTAACAACATTTTACCTTGAAAATAAGTTTCAACTGCATTAAAGGGGTCTTATTATGCTCTTTTACAAAGTCTTGATTTTGTTTTGGGGGTGTACTAGAACAGGCTCTCGCAACATTACAGACTAACTAAAATTGAAAAAGTGAAAAAGCATAATAGGACCCCTTTAAAGCCCTTCATTCTAGTTTTAGCTTTACTACCAGATGCTGGCTAAATTGCAAAATATCTGGTCCACATTGCAGCTTATTCAGGCAATTTTTTTCATTATCAGATCACTTAAGGTTCTGACACAACAAGCTGATGGTTGGCCAACATTGGACTGTTACTGAGCATCGAAAACCCAGTTTTTGCTGTGTGTTCTGCACTGTCGGCATTAGTTGGACAATGTTGGGGCTTTTTGGCTGATTGAGAATCTTGAATTGGCATCTGTCAGTGTTGGCACGATTGATGAGAAGGAGATCTCTGATTAGCTGTTCAGCTTTGTAAACCAGCACACAAAGAAAAAAAAATGAAATTGGCAAGGCAAGCAAACTACGAAGACAAGAGGGCACAAAAAGGAGGCGCCTTCAACTTTTCGGAGCATTCCAATATGTGAATATTTTTATAACGACATGGCAATATGTAGCCTAATTAATATAAGTGAAGGCCAACAGATTATAACGATTCATATTCAAAATGGTAAGCAACCTCTGCTTTGTTTATTTTTTTTGTATATTCACATTATTAGTTCAAAATTTCCTTTTTTAATGACAAATACACATGTTATGGACAGTTTACTCTCACTCAACTTTTTTGTCCAGTCAAAGCTGATGTGAGCCAACACCACCATCTACTTTCATCTCCACTTGTTCTTTGATGTTGATTTGGTGTGTACCAACTTTAAGATGATCAAACATTGCTTACTGTATGCTGTGTGGTAAGAATACAGTCCATTTTCTGGTACATTGCTGTTCTTAACAATTTTAAAAAATGATCAGATGTGCACTTAAACTGAGCCAATCAGAAAAGAGTTTGGATTGAGAAATTGCTTTTCAGTGTGCAATAGAGTGGGGGAACTATGATGTCACTTTGTAGGCCGATCGGCTGTTAGCATCGCACTGGTTCCCATGACAAAAAGCCAATAGGGTTTTTCCATAGGCTTTTGGATTATCACAAAAAATAAGCTCTGTGTTCAATCATAGTTCATGAAACTTACACATTTTGTCCATCAAGATAATCTTCACAAAATATTTGAACTTTTATGAATTTTGAAGCTTAAATAAAAGCGCCAGAACTTAAAAGCTAAACTTAGGCTATAAACGAACTACAGAATCACGGTCGCTCGCCTTCAACATCACCACCACCATGCTCCTGACAACTTTTCAAACTTATTTTTAACATGTTCAGTGAAAAGGATTTACTCTGTGGATGAATTTTAATCCACGCTACATGAACCTTTTCATATAAACTGGAATAAATACAAAACTAGAGCCAAACTAAAACTGAAATGATACATTAGTAATAAATAGTAGCTATAGTGAATAAATGAAATAATCATAACTACAGGACAGATGAAAGCACGTATTTCTGTATTTCAAAATAAGGTGCATTAAAAGTCAATAAATCCTTGATTAATAAACAATAAAACAATACAATTCTAGTGCATTTAATCTATTAAATAACAGCAGAGTGAGCGAGTTTTTGGATATGGTAAGATTAAACTTATTTTAGTGAATAAAGTACCACATTTCAGCTATAATTTTGTTAGGGAGGGTAAACTAAATGTTATTTTATCCTTGCTTCTAGAAAATCCTCAATCTATAACAGCTTCACGTGGCCGTAAACATTTAATTTGAACGTGGCTTTAAGCACTATGCATCGTAAAAGTTTCACTTTCATCGTGACTAAGCCGGTAAATGTGGTGTTTACATGGAATAATTGTAATATGAGTTTACTAGAACCCAGAGTCTCCGCATCAGTAGGAAAGCGATAAAATGAGCATCTTCCAAGACTTGTGTTGCATTTCGGGGGAAAAAAAAACCCATTGTCAAACAACAATATAAAATGCGGGAAACTATTAATTGGTTATTCTACAATTAATTGAACTATAAATTATACTACACTTGGAAAATACTGTAAACTGATAAACTGTTCGGCGTGATGACGTTTAATGTCTCCAACAGGGCCTGTAGTTCCATTTAGCAACTTGTTAGCAACCGTCTTTTTTTAAGAAACTTAACAGTTTTAAAAAAACTGGGACGATGGAACCAGAAGTGCTAAAATGCTAACTCGCTTCCAGGTTTTTGCCTACAAAGGGACATCATAGTTCCACTCTATATGCATTAGGTGATCAGTGAAAGAACTGTGAGTGGTTTGGTGAGCAGATGCTCATGGCTCTCCAATCTAGTATTTGTGTAAATATTGTCAAATTGCACTTTTCCATTTCTGCTTTATCTTGTCTTGTCACATGAAAGAATTTTATACTTACAGAATATTACTGTAATTAGTACTATCTAGTTCCAGCAAAGCTGTTTCAGTGGAACATGACCGTGTGAAAAAGTCAACCTTCAGAATTTCATCTCTCTGTGCCCTTTAGGCCTAATAAATATACTTCCCGTTTCTCTCTGTGGTTCTAGGTCGACACCATGACAACTTCCCAGTCAGCAATTTTTAAGTGTTTTTTTTTTTGACAGCTCTCCCACTCTTCTAGATAATATTTACTTCATGAACATAGGGTCTCACAAAGTGTAGTTTCAGTCTCAGATGACATGCCCACGAACCACCCACAGTCTGACTGC
Source organism: Sinocyclocheilus rhinocerous (assembly GCF_001515625.1). Lineage (NCBI taxonomy): Eukaryota > Metazoa > Chordata > Actinopteri > Cypriniformes > Cyprinidae > Sinocyclocheilus > Sinocyclocheilus rhinocerous. The sequence continues at coordinate 48,269 of NW_015653464.1, read as the reverse complement.
CATATAACTGCCAAATGCCATCTAAAACAAAATAGCCCATTCCAATCTGGTTGGCTGGCTTCTATGCAACTTCCAGCAGTTTGGGTGAACTTGGAAATTATGTTGAGTTCATAAGGAACTGGGCTGATGCACTGGATTTGCTCATGTTTGCCAGGTTAGTGACATCAAATCTTTGAAAGACATTCACAGTTTTGTTAGAGACACTTAGCAAGTAAGGAAATTACTGACAAACAGTGTAATCTGCTTTACTTCTGTTCATTAAATATTCCTTATTCATTTTGGAGGAAGTTTCTGTTAATTTCTTTGGTGTTTTATGTGCAACCGATTGTGAAGCGATCAGCTTTACTGCTCCATGACATTTTATTACTGTGATATTAACTACTTGTGATAAACATGCCCCTAAGCTGTATATAAAAACAAAACAAACTATGATTGGTCGCTTTATATATCGATCAGACAGACTCTTCCTGTGTAGGTGGGCGGATCTTCACCAGAACAAGCTGCACTGTGAAGCACACTGTGTGCCATTAGTCAAAGATCTGGCTAGTTCACTTTGTACATAGAGCTTTTAGTTACTTTTTCACATATCACATTGCATTATATATAATAAATACACACACACACATACACACACACACACACATTTAAAAACATTTAAATGTTACAGTTTGTATAAATAACAAAGTTTGAATGCATGCATTTTAGCTAATTTTTTTTACAGTGTTACATTTTTTTAAATAATCATCTCCTAGTGCAGATCACAATAACAAGCTATTGTTGTAATTATTGTAATTGTCAAATCACAATAACAAACAGTTATTGTAAATTATAAGAAGTTACACTTCATTCTCCTTCATGAGATGTTTAAACGCTTCATTGAACACTTTAATAAAGACAAAAGTGCACTACCTCAGAATACTAAAAGTTTGATCAGTCCGTTTCTCAGAGAAGGGACAGAGCGTTATGGAATAAAGGTAAATTATGTGAAAAATAATGAGTTTTTAAAAAAACGAAGCATTAACACATGTTAGACTGCACCCCATAAACACAATCAAGCCTAGAAAAAACCCAGTGAACCACCCCTTTAAGTTTAAATCATTGTAGGTTTGGTTAAATTATATGTTATTCAAAGATCTATTGAATCATCTTATTACTTTACTAATGATGACATATTCTGTTTTAAAATACACTTGAACTAAAACAAGTCGAAGCCAGGAGAAGAAATAGTAAGATAGCTATTGTGTTTAATAGCTCATGAATTGAACCAACAACCTTTCAGTTACAAGCCCATATCTGCATCTCATGTTATGGTGGTTTTTGGTCTGTTTGCTTCAGGTCTACTTCTTCTATGACGCTAAACCATGCGGAAAACCTAAACAACGATCTGTGCACGTTTTCTTTCAACAGCTTTGACCAGTGGAATTTATTCACCACATTACATAATTTACCTACAAACATGATCATTCTACAGAGCTTTCCATTCTCACACAAAAGAATATTTTTATGACGAGTGCTATATTCTCAGTATAGTGTTGTTAAACATAAGTGCTTTATTGCTATTTTTATTTATTTATTAAAAAAATTTTCATTTTCATTTAAATGTTATATTGCTATGTAAGCTCATATGACTCTCTTCCACTGGACAACACAACCCATGATACTATGTTGCTAAACAGAAAACGTAACTGTGGGAGCTGCACAGTGCTATGGTGTATAGATGTTTTGCATCAGAGCATCAGCATCCAGAACTGGAACCATTTGTTTTATAAATAGTTTGAAATTATGGTGATCTTTGTATTCTTACATCCCTTTTTCATTTTCACCCACACTGAAGAAGTTCAGTCAAAATGGTGAACCTAGTGCTTATTATAAGTGATTCAAAGGTGCTCAAATCTGTTAAAATTAGAGCTTCTGTGAAAGAAGCCTAAAAATAGACAGTTGCTTGTGTGTTAGCATTTTGTTAGGTACAGAGGTCCTAGAATACAGGAAGTGTGTGGGTCATGAGGCTTGTCTCACAACTCATCAAAGAGGCCATTTTAGTGCACATTACCGAGTTTAGGGAGTGAATTTAAAGAAAATATTAGCCTTGCAACCAAATTAATGAATGTACTGACATTAATTGTGCATATATATTTTGGGGGCATTTACACTATACAGGCCTGGCATACATGTATGTTCAGAGCTTGAGGTGCTACTTTGCACGTTCATTTATACAAGACCTCAAACACAAAACCAATTTTTTTCTTTACCAAAAATATAGCAATAAATAATTGCTATATTAAATATATAATAAATATATATTGAATATTGTCATTGTCTGCATGCTGGTGTAATATGCTAAACTCTAAAACTAAAGTATTTAAAACAACATTTCATTTGATTTATTTTTATTATTATGCACAGCTTTCATGATCTCATATTTAAGAAAGTACTTGGAATATATGTAATTTAAAAAAATTAAT